>NC_142843.1:23184318-23335833 GCF_061612785.1 Hesperophylax consimilis | reverse complement strand
TAGTGATAAGTAGAAATGGGCCTTATGCCCAACTGCACAAGGCCCCGCACTAACAAACCACCACTTGCATTTATTCCCTTTCGACCAATTATTTTATGCATGCATGACTCCTTTGTGTACTTTAGCGGGACAAATAAATAAAATAGATAACTTTACTACGAGTATCTCACGACGTTTCCAAATGAACGTGGTTTTGCATAACTTGCTGATTCTTGTAAAATATTTCGCGTTATCCTATGATGTTTCAGGTTGTAACAAAGATTATATAGATATTACGTAGAATAAATCACAACATTGTTCGCCATAGCGTGACGTCGCAATGTAGTGGTTTGTTTTCATTGCTTCATTATTCGACGGATATTGACATCCCGAATGACTTTATATTCATAAATAATAAACGACCTGTACAATATGTGTAACAAAGCATATACCGAAGTGTTTTTTTTACCTTTTCCAAACTTTACGTCCAAAACTGTCGTAAACCGCTGAAATGGAAGTCTGTAACAACGGCATGAAAAACAGTATATTTGACATGTGGCGGTTTTAGGTAAGGTACCCCCCTGATAATAAATAACAAATATCGCCTGTCAAAGTCTCCCAAACGACGAGGTTTTGCTGTGACGGAAAAGCGACGTAAACTTTGTTCATTTTGAATTGGAAATAAAATAATAAAAGCTTTTACTTTTGATCACCAGGATCAAGCAAAGCCCAAAGTAAAACACGGGAAATAAGCCGCCATATTATTGTTTGTTCTGCGTTCAAGCATAGAGAGAGATGCGTCTTTCAGTCTCCCAACAGTCCATGGCACGAGGCGAGGAGAAGTCGTGCCTTGGCCGATTCCAATATATACCAATATCTGGTATTACTCCTTCACCTTTCCAAGGTGGCCTCCTTGTGTAAACCAAGAATCGCTTTCAACGGATAAATTGAAAGGGAAATGGCTCCAATATGCATATTGCCAGATGGTTCAATTCATACACTGTATTGTGGGTATTAGAAAATCGAGATTATTATTAAAAAAATAACCGATTTATATTAAAAAAAAGATTTACTTGAATATGAAAAGTTTAAAGCGTGAACCAAAAGCATTTCACAAAAAAATAAAATGGTATATTAATATTTCATCATGCTTTCATGTTATGAATACTGGAGAGAAACTGAAAAAATCGTTTCACAAACGGTCAACAGAGAAAAATAAATGCAATTTTTCCATTCCGCGAACTTCTGCTCTGGTGATTTTCCCGACGCAACCAATTATTGGATTCGCAAGCGAATAAAATATGGCTATTGGAATAGGGGAAACCGGCTAATCGAAAAACCAAAGTTAATTGATTGATAACAAGGTTTTGTGGGCTGGAACCAAAAATGCATATCTGCATAACTGAACACCCCGTTCGATTCTTCTGTGAATCTATGGTTCTACGATTCAACGGTTCTATGTATCTACGGTTCTACAATTTAATTAATTCATATGTCTATGGTTCTTCAGTAAGGTCGTGATGTTTTGGCGACGAGAATAACCGATCCAGTTTCTGAAAATGCGAACTAAATTTTAATTAAATGCTTTTCTCGCAGTTACATTGTCTATGGATGGAAATATTGATATGTTATTTTATTCATCAAGTACCGACTCTTGTATGTAGTGATAATAGTTATTGGCATGTGGTAGAACAAAAGACCTTTAGCTCTGGGCTATACACTCAGACTTTCAGTGTTATCCTGACGAAAGTATTGGCACTATGAATTTTCATACAATATTCAGAATCATATCGCAGATCGTGCTGGCTTTAGCTTTTTTTTTAAAATTAGATAAGATTAGTTAGATGGGTACTACCCAATATAATCCGTGATAAAACACTCCAGGGCGAATAATGATGTAAGAGTACCTACTTATTAGAAATATACGTACCTAACGCATTTTGTTTGGATTTAAAATGAGAGTATGCTTAGTTCCTACCGGCATGTAATTTATCCATTTCCTACCTATCCCTTCCCATCATCTTGCTGGGAAAGTGTTTGAAATTTGAAACAATAGCAAGAACACTGTAAATTCGAGTGCATTTGTTTGGAAAAAAAACAGAGGAAGAATTGAACTACTGGAAACAAGCTGTTGCTGTTTATCGTGTATATAATTTTTGAAAGGAATGAATTTGACTATTTGGAAAGTGCTTCATATCGTTGAATTACTCTTTCATTTTTGAGGCGATACAATCTGGAGGTACCGCGGTGGAACTCATATGATTGTGTTGTGTTTGAACTTACTATATTTTATGTTGCATATTTTTTCCTTCTTTCCATATATTTCAATCCTTACACATACTATCACCCAATTCCGACAAGCATCATTAAATTCGTAATGATTTTAATTTCATTTACAGTTGATATTTCATGTTCATTTGAAGCTGCAATTCGGAAGCAGTTTCGGATGGAACACATATTTAGTCAATCATAACCGTTACATGTTCCTTTGAGTAGGTATATTATTGTTACTTTATGTACAGGAGTAAATCTTCGTTTAATGTATCCTAGTAAAGGGTAAGCAGCAACAGTGGGTGAAAATTTATTAGAAATCTCAGTGAAGTATTTATTCATATAATGATGGGTCATCACTGTAAAATAAAATAAAGATATAAAAAAAAACAGATTAATGACCTACTGTCAAACCGACAAAGATATAAGAACGGAAATAATCGGTGAAGCAAACGTGATTATGATCCATCAGTAATTAATATTATTAAAAAAACGGTAAAATAAGTAAGAATCAGAAAAAATAACAAATGAATCAACAATGTATTATTCTTCTCAGCATATGTTTAATTTTTTCATCGTCACCTTCCCCGTAATGATTTCAATCATGGATGGTTCTGAAAAATGATGATAACGTAGCCATTTAATGGCTTAGTGTCGACAGCGTGTGGTAGAAACGACTGTCATATGCCATCAGCCATCAGCCATCAGCCATCAGCCATCAGCCATCAGCCATGAGGCATCAGCCATCAGCCGTCAGCTATCAGCTATCAACCACCGAGCATCAGTCACTGATTGCACCGAGCATGCACTGGTGATGAAAGATCTAAATTATATTTTGATCCAGCGGTCTAGTTTACAGGTAAAAGGAAAATATCACGCGAGAACACTGGGCCTGAAATAGATCGATGACTCTAAAGAAGAGCAAGATAGGGATGCTTGGAGGTGACTTTTCTAAACAATGAGATTCGAATTTATCCGATTTCCAACGAAAGTAAACAGAGGATTTTTTCTTCACAAACTTGTCGAAGTCGTACCTGAAAATAACATTCAACTTTACAGCGGAAAAGATCTTTTTAAGTTTCACTAAAAATAACGAACGGCGCGGAATTGTGAAATTTGTACAGCTTATTTTTACTGCAAATGATAGGAGAGTACATCTGTTTAATCTACAGAAAACTTATTATTATTTGGTCTTACGTCTAACATAATACGTAATTATGTACATATCTCAACGTCATTTCCTTCAAAAGCAATATAAAAAAAAATTAAAAACCTCGTTTTTGTTGAATGCATAACTCTAACAAAGCCCATTAGAAAAGACCTATATTGTTTAATAAATGTGTTTTAAAAACTGACGGTTCATAATATGTTTTTTCTGCTCGAATTCTTTAATTTATTAACGTCGACAAGTGGATGCCAATGCCATCAGATTTTCTTTGAATAAACCGCTTCATCATTTTGATGCATCTTTTACATATGAATAGTAAAGTAATGGGTATTACTCGGTATCTATCTGAGGCGAGGACTGGTGACACAAACGTTGCATCACTTTGCATATTGATGAAAACCGCGATATTAAACGCCTGTAAAGCATACGCGAAGTAAATGTTAACGTCGTAAAGTGCAGACTTCATCGTAGACTATAAAATTCTTACTTATCTTATCCGAGGCGACGGCAATCAAACAGTCAATGAAATGGTTTATTAATGGCTCGGTGTATAAAGGACTGTTTGAATATGTTCTTGTGTCCTATTCGATTTTTAAAATATTTTTTTTCTCGTAAATCTGTCAATTTGTGTAAAATAATTTAGTTTTTGCCCTGGTAAAGATGGGGGATACAGTGACCGGGTATCTCATCAAAATGACAGTTCAACACACCTACAAAAAGTCACATAAAGTCATGGAAAGTGATGAAACGAAAACTAGGTTAAGTAGGTTTAATGACTCTATATAACTTTTTAAAGGTGTGTTTAATTGTCATTTTGATGAAATATCATGGAACAAAATTTTAATTAAGTTATTTTTCTTATAGAGCTTCTAAAACAATGTGGTAGGAGACACATTACGCTATACGCAACGTGGCTTGGTATATTTCAGCATATCACTCGCCATACACTACCAATGGGAATATATGGCGAGCGATATGCTGAAATAGGCTATGTCACGAAACTGTTTATAGCGTGGTCTGTCACAGGCTTATACGTCTTGTCTTATCTTTTACAGTTATTTTAAATACGAGTATTTTAAAGGATCATGCTCAAGAGAGAACGAAACTGAGCAAGAAATTCAGAAAACGCAGCGTGAATTACTTGAACTTACCGGTTCTGGGTTCACCGTTTGAGAGTATTTGCATAGCCCCCTTGAGGTGTTTTTGCACAAAAACGGCGCTATAAAAGTCATCCAGGTATTATTATTATTCAGTAAACAGTATTCTGCTCTCGGTTCTAAAATATAATTATGGAAGGAGAGCGGAATAATTTCTTCCATATCAATTCACTTAATTCCTTTAGTGTTGTGTAAAAGGGCAAGCATTTAATTGATTACATGTTGTCGTTATATTGCGCCAATTTGAGTGTTGTTACGTTTTGACTCCGAATGGCGCCTCGGCCGGTCTCCTCGCGGGCGCCGAATCCGGGCGCCTCCAGTCTGACTCAATATGTGCCGTTTCAATTTCGGATTTAATTAATAATTTAAATTGCGGATATGAAAGTGCAAATGCAGGTTTTCGAAACAGTAAGCGGTGCAATATTTGAACTGTCTGCATCGTTCGTAACTATATTAATTTTAGTAGTCGGGATAGAGACATAGTAAGTGTGATTGCAAGGCTTTTGAATTAAAGCAGATACCCAGGAACGCTATTGTTTTTCGGTTCAAATTAAAGCTTTACTAAAGTTAAGCAGTTAATATTCTAAGACTGCACTGAAAGTTTAAATAATTGTTTTGTTAAATAGTGTAGGTACACATTACTTTGTTCATATTCAGAATAAATTTAAACATAAAAATATATATTATTGTTTAATTTTAAGTTAAGTTTTTTTTTAAGTTTGTGGTTAAGTTAAGTTTAATTTTTAAGTTTGTGGAATTTCATTTAAATTTAAAGTTTTTTTTCTAATATTAATAATAATAAATCAACACAGTGACAATTCAGTGCACCTTTAAAAAAGTATATAAAGTCATTAAAAGTGAAGAAAAAAAATATAAACCTGTCTTATGTAACCTACATAACCTAGTTTTTGTTTCATCACTTTTTAAAGGTGTGTTGAATAGTCGTTGTGTTGAATTGTTAATAAGTTTAATTGTCTTTGCGTTAAATTATCCAATTACTAATATTATTCAAAAATAAATATTTATATATATATATATATACATATATATATATTAATAATAAATTTTATATATATATATATATATATATATATATATATAGGTATATACAATTTTTCAAATACATTTCCCTGCGCTTTTGAGCTTACTAGTATCGACTCATGTAAATTAAAGTGCAATATTCCAATTTCTTCTTAACAGAAAACGTTTCAGTATCGAAAACAATTAATTTATGTACATCGCGGTGATTAAATCGTTATTATGATCTAAAAGTTATGAACGTATCATATTTTTATGGCAGAACTACTAAATACATAACTGAGTGCCACAACAAACAAAATTGTTACGATTTTATTTCACAAACTTTAAAAGTAACGGTAATACATTACACATTGAATGATTCTAAAAAAAATAAATTATTAATTTGACAAAATAAAAACTGCATAAATTTTCCACTATTTTTTAATAATTTTTAAAACGAAAAGTATCTAACTGGGGCGTGAAATTTTAGATTATAATATACGGGTACCTAACCCGTTCCAAAATTTATAAGATCTGTACTACAAACGAATGTACTGTAATAATATAAGAGTTCCACAATTTTAGGTTGCATTATCTCAATTTATCGTCTACTGTAACTAGTAAGCATTTTAGTAGCTTGGAAGTATCTTTTGTATTAAAATTTTGAAGCTAAAATTTGTGCATAAAGTTACTTTTATGTTAGCATTACGTTGTAGGTCGGTACCTGCTCTCAAAAGAAAATTTTCTTTATTGCTCGTAAAAAAAACTTTAAAATTAGTGAGGAGTTTTACGTTTAAAATTATTATACTCTAACAATCGTTATGAACAGTTAAGAGGATGCCACGTTTAATTTTACGACAGTTCATAAAAATGTCTGAACTGAAGAAATATACATTCAAAATATCTTCACTGGTGAATTTTCATAATTGTAAAACGTTTGTGTTGTAAAATAAAATGATTGAAATTGATATTTTTAATACATTCGGAGTAATAGAGATACATTGGTAGAAATAACGCATGATCATTATTCTGGCAATATAATAATCCGATAAAACGCGTGCTTAATCATGCCTATCAAAAAACGCAAACCCTGATGAACAACTTCATTAAAACGATGTTATGCTATATGGTGGCTTCTGATTTCATACCCTCGTAATTATTGCATATTCTACGAATGGAAATACTGTGATGAAATGAGGGGAACTGAAACAAAACTCGCTACTCCACAAAATACGTGATTTTTACGTTTTTTTGTGAAATAAAGTTGTTAATATTTTTAGTAAAAATTAAATCAATAAGGAAATCAATTTTCGATGGATAGGTATTATCTTGGTAAACAAATATATGCATCATTCATGTAACATTGATTTCAATGAGCTTCAATTTGTGAGAATATTTGTGTGGGTTTTGAATTTTTTATTTGGATGTGGTGAATTTTGAGTATATATCACTCAGATGCTCGAGTATTGGCTCGTTCGCTTGTAATGAATTTGAATTTCTCCCACAATTTAATTCTAATCGTCCCAAATCGCATTTGAGGCTTTGCCGAGTTAACGATTTTCATCTTGTAATTAATCAGAAAGCAACACGCGCTGGGGCCGTCTGATAGCGCGGGGTTATACCCGTACAAGAAGTTGGAAATACAATTTACACCCAACTTGTGCATATGCAAGAGGGTAGCAAATACTGTACCGGGGTTGTAGAGGGGGAAACAAGATAGGGTTGCGGGGGAGACCGTTGGGACTTTCTGCCTCACATGCTCTCCTGGAGTAGGTAGCTAAACTATCATATTTACACGGGCATAAATATCATATGAAAATTAATAAACCAACAGCTTAGTAAACTAGAGAATGCTCGTTCTGCGAACATTAACGTCAGAAGTGAAAGCAAAAATATCGAGATAAACAAACGCCATGCTGCTGCATACTAGTGGAGCTTGGTCTAGTGTCTCTCGGTTTATTTAAATGCAATGAACAGAGTTTTCATTTTATTTTGCATTATTTTAATACAAATTGTTTCTTTTATAAATTGACGATAAAATACCCACGCTAAAGTAAGACAATTTGGTGGTCTCTTACAACGAATTTTCATGTTATTTACAAAAATATGTCATATTAATTAGAGCATGCTGAGAAAAGAACTGTTACAATTTTCGGAGAATAGTACCGAAGACATTTGCCGTCAAAATTATGATATTTGAGAAGAATCTCGCCGGCCGATAAATAAGCGTGCGACGTCGCAGTAATAATAAGCGTGCGACGTCGCAGTAATAATAAGAGTGCGACGTCGCAGTACATAAAATGACTGACAATCGAATTATTGTGAAATATATTGAATAGCAGCTCGTGACATCACGGGTATATTGAGCTATCGTTTAACCCAAGTTCACATTGAAAACTTACACCTTCGTCATTTTTTTTTTGATACAGAAAAACTAATTTTAATGTCGTTAAGCCCTCACTTGCCTGTGGGTTCTACTGATCGGATACGTGTAATTTTTCAAATACCGTATAACAAACACAGATGCATGTTTTAGTTGTTTAATTATGTTATCCAGTTTGTATTGGATAAAACAATAAAATATAACATACGTATTTATTTGGATAAATACAGAAATATTTATCATTGAAAAATTGGACGCATAGTTGCAGCTAACGGATTAAGGAAGGAATGTATGATTAATTAATTACGTCAGCTAAAAGACAATTCTTCTTCCTAGCTCCTAAAATTTTTAACCTTATCCCTGAAAACCTAAAAACCGTGAGTCAACCCCATTCCTTTAAAAACCAAATTACGAAATGGATCCTTACACACGGAATACATTACAACTACAATACCCATTAATTCTACACTTTATCAATTTAATCCCCTTTCGGACCCGTTTTTAACAGGAAAACGAATAATTATACAAGATTTTTATTCTTGCCATCTCCGTGTACCTACATATTTATGTAATATCATAATTATTATAATTTTTAGATTAGTACGTCTGCACAATATGTTTTACTGTATATTACGTAATTCCGGCGAATGAAATTATTAAGTTTAACCGATCTAATATTATGTATATAATTGATTAGAATATTCAGGTGATACTCGTTAGTCTTAAACTATAAGAAGAAATCAGAAAAAATATTTAAATAATTTTGTAGACTTGTCGGCAACATTTTTATTCGCTACATCATTATTACGTCGATTTGAATATTCGTATAACTGCCATAAAGTTATTTTCGATAGAACAATCAATCGCTATCAACCAACAAAAATACACTAAACACGCTGATAACAACTTGAATGTGAAACGAAAACTGTCTATTATACGTCTAGAAGGTGTAAGTATCTTCGGCAAAATGGCCGCCGACAGTACCAATAATTAGCACCGTTCGTTCGTAAACGTACCGCGCTGCACGTTACAGCCGTGTCTTACACGAGTTATGAGTATTAACAGTGAATAAACATAAACACGGCCCAGACGTGCATATATACGTCCTACATTAGGTATTTACACAAAACACGGACTATACGTATGCAGGGTGATTGGTAGTTAATGCTAATTTTTGAAATACGCGGTGAGGGTTCCGTCTTAACTGCAATTGATATTTAAATCTGTTCAAATATTATCGAATTAGATTTTTACGAATTAGCGAACTCCCTTTCAATTAACAACAACAAAATGTCAACATAAGAGCATCGTGGATTTACGATAACGGATGATAAGTGATTTCCATAACGTATTTGTTAAACAAAGACTTACAGGTACCGAGACAGGAGACAGAAGAAAGGAAGGTGGTCTCTCTCTGCCTGGGCAGGTGGTGTCGCGCGTCGTGATGCAAACCGCCACCTTAATGCTTTTCGAAACGTTGGCTAATGAAGGAGCAGGGTCGGCCCTGTGTATGCGAAATTGTAGCTGTCCGCTTTGGGCACCCGCTTGCGAAGGCGCCAAGGAGTCAAGGAGCAAACGCGCTGATAGTATATAAATAGTTCCGCGCGTGCTTTGTTCCTTTCTCATAATTCGCGGCTCATCTCTCGGAATTTATTTTCCTGTTTATATGTGGCACAATACGGCGCCGGTGTGGTTTTCACCATCGCCAGGCGCCGTTCTGCGTAGAGCCGGCCCTGAAAAGGAGAAAGCGCAACACAATATGCTTATATTAGGTTAGTTTAGACTCTTTAGAGGCCTCTTATTATGTGGAAACACTTTAAAATACTAAGATATGACTATTTTCAAAAAATGTGACAAAATTAACTTCTGTGCTTCAATATTTCTCTAATTTTTAGCCATCAAATTCCAATTACCCCGTAAATACGTTTAATACACAAACAGGAGTCGATCGGCATATTGATTAGATGATATTCCAGTGTAACGGGTTAGAGAAGCCAATCTCCACTTCTCTGATTTGAGATTGATCAAATTAAGTTCTACTAGGTCCAGCACCGAGGCACTTGGACCGATTTGTTTGGTAATCGTCTAGCTTAGTCAAATAGGCACAAAACTGGGAAACTGCCGTTCAAATAACCGACAGCTCGAATGGACTATCATTTAATTAACCCACTAGGAAGCACCAGCGTGTTTTAACTGCGGCCACCTTAGTAAACACGTAATAATAGATGCTTGTTATATCCGTCAACTGCCAACTTAAAACGTTTTACTGGAGGCGACAAATTCTCTAACGTTTTAATGCTGAGCGTAAATATGTCTTATTTTGTTTGTGCAAGGATAGAATTAGTCGTTTGATGGTTATGAGTGTTTTTAGTGTGTTTATTATTCCAAGAGTAATTTAATTTTTAAATTCAATTTTCCCTAATATATTTTATTCAGCTGTACCTCGTGACAAAGGGGTAGAATTGAGAAGTGTTTGCCGGATAGGATTCTTTTCACTGCATGCTTCGATTTTTAATGGAAGGTTATTGGTCCTTTCATCAGGATTTGGCGTTATTTATTACCACTTGGAACAGAAATTACAAAAAATTGTTACCCCCTTTCATTACAGTTGATGTGCATGGGTAATTTGATGAGACAATTCCAATTTATCGAGATGATGCAAACACAAACGTTTTTTTCTTCATTGTAATCACACACACAAGTTACAAGTTTGTTTGTTATGGAGACATTGATTCATCTAAATGGGTTTATATTTAACATTTAAATAATTGACATATTTTATAAATCGCTACAATATTTAAAAAAAATTCTTGCATGAACCTGCAAGTGTCTCCAAGCAGGGCGTTTTCTGAAATAATGGCTCGCATAGGTCGCCGTAGTCACAGTTAAATTCGCTGAACATAAATAGAAGACTGAGAAATTTTAATGCATAGAAAAATCCCTTGAAAACTATCTTCTCGTTCGCCATTCTTGTGGGAAGCTCCTAAAACTTTTTCGCTGAAACTGGTAGCGGGAAAATTCTTGTACGGCGCGGTCGCTGGAGCAAGCGGTCACGGCTCGGCGCATTCCGCGACTGGGTTCGTTATCGCGCATACCAACCAACCTTCCACCCAACCACCCACCGCATATACTTTATACCTTATAAACAATCAGAACTGAGGGGGCGGTGGGTGGCCGCCCACCTATAAGTGCACGAACTCTACCTTTAAACAGATGAATTTATTAATGCAATAATGCAATCGAAATGTGAATTGTTATCTAATACATAAAAATCACGTGTTCGTATACGCTAATCTCCGAAATCGCCCAACCGATTTCAAAGAAAATTTTGTGAATGTGTATGGTTGGTTCTCGCTTGATAAATAGGATAGTTAGAAAAAAGTACCCACGTGACGCTGTTGTCGAGAAATATATATTTTTTTTAATATTTCAAACGATTTTTTTTCTTGAGCCTTAACTACACAAAAATACATACAAACGAATTTTTGTAGGAAAAAAATGACGTAATTCATTTATAAGATGCGTGAGCTTTATGTATTATATTGGCAAGAGACGCATTGACAAAAAATATTTTTCACTAAATCGCACTACATTAAATTAAAATTCATTACTATAATTTAAAACAACAATATTGTTTAGATGTAAGAATCAATCTGTTTTTAACTCATTAATAACATTTCGTTTTTATTATTTATCAATTTAAAGAAAATCATTGTGAAATACGTACTCTATGGCAGTTTTAAGAGAATAGAACGGTACCGGTCGCATTTTTACTTATTTTCTATCGTACTGAAGAATAATCACAATCTGCTGAAATTATTGTGGTACTCGGTACCTACCTACGGGCCGCGAGGTGCGGGGAGCACTTCGGCGGTAGTCTGTATTGTCATTCGGTATTCTGTAGTCTCACAGTTAACAAGCAATAAACGATCTCTGTAAATATTAATCAGCCTTACGTATTTTATCAATCCTGAATCCAAGCCCCTTTTAAGGTGAATCTACAGGATACTACAATTATCGATATCAAATGAAACTTCAAAACAACATCTACGATGGATGTGACTTGCGCATGTATTCTATGTGTGTCAAATGCATAAATTATCCGACAACAGCGACAACATATAAGGTCTATATATAAGGCGGTCTGTGGCAGGACAATGTCTGCCCGGGCCCACTAGTAATATACATATCTTACAACAATCATAGTACCGTCGAATGCTTTGTTTGGTAGTCTTTTTGGGCTCAGGACTCAAGAGTTGCCCTGTGGACCTCATTAATCCCGCCGGGGATGAATGCAGCGGCCATTCGCCGACAACATTCGTGGTCTGCACCACACCGCATTCACACATCGCCGACTCATTGGCTCCACCCAGCACATGGGTAGAACGGTTGTGGGAGCATCTTATCCCATTGATGGAGGACCAGAGTTAAACGCAGTGAGGACACAGGCTGTCTCTCAGTGGGGTCTATCTATTTATTTATTTATCATGTTAGCCGAATGCCACTAAAGTTTATATATATTATATTCTGGGGCGAGATCTTTCCGAAGGAGTCTCTTTCTTCCACCCAGAAGGGACGTTCAGCGCATTCCCTCATTATCTCACTAATTAGATTTTTACACGCCCGTTCAACTTTGGTGTAGTAAAGCCGGGCTCGAGCCTGGTATAAGACCGTCTTAACCAAACAAACACGATGGTAATAAGTCTTCAGTTTTTCACTGTTATGACCTAACGCTTTTTTTATGTTTGTGCATGTTTGAAAATAAAATATTGCAGTTTATAAATATTTTAGTCTATTTTAAACACAAAAATCTAAAAGGTAATTTTATCTAGTTTCTAAAATACATGTTTTTATGAAATCTTTAAAATGAAGAAATTAATATTATTTCAAGTTTATACAACAGATAAATAACCCCCTTTAATTATTCCGCAAGGAATATATCTTTCCATGAACCGTGTTAAGTTTATATTTTACGTTTAAATTAGTAAGGTTTTCACATACACGGTTGTTTATCAAATGAATAAAAATTTCACGAGGTTTTTTAGTAAGACCGTTAATATTTATTTCATTTTATTCATAATGCACCATCAAAATGCGAAAAGATAACTAGTTAAATACACCGGAAAGGTTCCTGCAAAATACACATTTCGATAAAACGTATCGTGGCAATATCCGGGAAGCGTAAATTGAAAACACTGTTTTAACATAGGTACCTACCTACGGTAATAATTTATTTGGGTACTTACCTATTGAAACGCAAACACCTACAAATTATGCGCGGGCAAATTTCGACACGCGGTTTTACACTATTGTGGCACTACTGATATTTTATAAATTAAGCATAACCGTGAAAACCTAACAATGCCATTTTATTTTATTGAAAATTTATAGAACCACGTTTTTATCGGTTTCACTATGCTTGTCCCTTTTTTTAATCATTTGAAATCCTGAAGCAGATTTACAAAATTGGTTTAAAGAAGTAACTATGAATTTTCATTAACATTTGTGTTAATTGTGTAGGGAAGATATTTTTTTCAGCAAAGATTAAAAAGACATATTTAAACTCGTCTATTTAATTGAATGTAAAATGGTCAGTTACTAAAAAAAGTATAAGGTATTGTATAAAAATCAAAAAAATCTTTTTACATATAAATAAATAATAATAATTCTTTATTCCAGGATGTGGGGAGAAAAGTGCAATCCCACACATCCCATAGAGAGTATAAGTACTTAAGGTATTCCTTTTAGTTTAGTATTTTATTTCCGATTCGAGCTTATATTTTTGTACTAATGGAATAATAATTTTAATAATTTTGAAACGCAAGATGTTCCGCAATTAGGCATAAATAAGTCCATTAATAGTCTGTTTCGCTTCAAATGTAATATCCCTTTTAAGATACTCACGGCTTATGATTACACTGATCAACAGCCAAAATGCTTCACGGGTGCCATAAGCTTATTTAGATTAATTCGAGCCTGCTAATTACGGAAATAATGGCATGTTATTATAATAATTATTGGGATCGAAAGCCAAGACTTACCTCGATCGTCTAGTTGTGGGATCTTTCATAACCATGACCTCCGTGATATCTCCGAATTTGTTGAAGTAGTCTCTCAGGCTCTCTGGAAAAAAGAAAAGAAAAATATTAATTTAATTGCTAAAATTAGTATCCAGACATATAAAATATTATTTAAACACATAAGGCAAGATAAAATCAACAGTTGCAGATAAAAATTAACACAGATATAGTTATATCATTCAGTTACAAATAAAACAGTATCAGGTACAATGGATTAACTTTCGTTTTAACGAAAATACAAATTACAATCAAATTGAATAAATAAACCTTTTGCGGCGGAGTGAATTTATGATGCAAAAAGTTTTTTTTATTGTATCAAAACTTAAACCAATAATAAGATTCAATAGAGTAAGCTAAAATTTATTACAAATCGATGTTAGAAACGGCTTTTTATTCCCACAGAAACCTATTTTCGAAAGGCCACTTACAGAACTCCAAATTGCATGAAACCGTTTCCGCTGCCCCGTAGTGGTTGTCGTATAAGTCAAAGGAGAAATCAAATAAGAAATCATATAAAAGCTACAATCCAATGCTGCAGGGGCAGCCGAGCGAGGACGATATGTTTCACAATCCGTGCATGTCTATTGACTTTGGACATAAAGATTCTTCAAATACTCCATAGCGGAAAGTTGTTAAGTCCACCTGGAGACTTCTACTTCCATTTCTTCGGAGCCGTGAGCGTGAGGGATGGAGCGTATTATTTCAGTGAAGCTGGAGCTGAAACTGGCACCGTGAACTGCCACTGCCGGTGCCGGGTCACATAATACTCGGGCACGGGTGAGGGCGTATCAGCTCCGTGTGATAATATTGATTTAATTGCGGTATCATAAAACTTTCAGAGATGCTGGATTGCTAGGAACTCCACGCCTGAATTAAGCCGCCTTACTAAATCATACGTGCCGTTAAATATTTCCACTCAATATTTGATAAAAAATTATCCCCTTTTGCGTGCAATAAAAAATAAAGATAAAACTCGTGGATAAGCGCCACTAAATTGTTTGCCGAAAACCAGTGAGGAATATTGAAATAAAACGGTTTCTAAACTCGTAAAACTTATTATATTAAAAGGTTAAAATAAATTCAGAAAGTGAATTATATATTCAAAACCTGCTTTGATGAATGATACAGCAGCAAACAGCGTTCTTTAAATGATAAGATCAAAACGTAGGCGTCGGAAAAAATAAATAGTACTGAAATGTTTCATTTCGGCGATGTTTTCCCACAGACGCAGACTGGGGGGGGGTCTGTAACGCGATTACGCATGATAAAGAAGCCGCTACAAAGCATGTCCCATCGCGGCCTGGCCGAGTAATACAGTCAAACCGAACCAACAAATTTTATAATTTATGACTAGATTCTTTGAACTTTTTATGGTGTAATTGAAAAAAACGTCTTGTGGATTTACAAATGTATTTTGCTTTCCACGTGAAAGGTAATCCGAACTCCCCGACGGATACTTCTCCTTCGGTTTAACGTTAAAATATAGCTGAATGATATTCTGTAATCTTTTTCCAATCGACTTTGCTATCTGCTTCTTTCTTAGATATCCCCGATATGGCGTTATATGGAGGTGGAAAATATTATCCCGTTCCTCGACCAGAGCATGTAGCGAGTAGCGAGTAGCGAGTAGTGAGTAGCTGTAGCAATAGAGGTTACACTATAAGTACGAGTACCTTACCAGTAGAAGTAGGTGGCTTGGTAGAACCACTATGCACGGAGGAGGAATATAGAATCCGGTTCATTTTATCGCAGGGTTGTGTCTGAGATAAAATGTAAGGAACGACTACGGGGAGACTTCTATCAGGGGACGGCGATATATTTTATACGAATACACGGCCAATTTTATTTGTTTTGTTTGCATCCTTTGCTTTGCCGACTCCTCATACAACAGGTTTTGTTATTTTTACATTTCTTCCAAATGAATTGTCTGCTCATGCGATCCTCTAAAGTATCTAAACCCTTATAATGACGATAACAGTATTATCTACAAAGTTTTAATCTACATAAAATGATAAGTCTCCTTATTAAAATAAACATGAGAATACAAATAATTACATATGAATGTAACGCTAATAACTTCATAGGGGATTATAAATATTTTATATCCATAAGATTCAAAACAGTCCTAAACATAAAGAAAATTTGGTAGGCGGGTATGGGTACCGCCGCCTTGGAACCATTTGTTAGAAAACCAATAACTCGGCCGTAGGTTACCCCTAAGAGGTTCGCTGACTTAGAAGGAGTGCTCGGGTTTATGGGGTAGGATTGGTCACCTCTGAACGCATTGACCCGTGGGTCTTACCTACCCTCCATACCCGTTTCCATCCCAGAACGTTTTCTTCTTACTATCTCAAAAAATACTCTCCACACAGCTTCCCTAAAGATGGATTAGGCCCCCAGGAAAAACATTTTACTCGCGGCCTTCTGTGTGGAGTTATTGTAAAAAAAAAACAAAAAGCTACAAATATTCCTGCTTTAATACTTCAGGAGCTAAATCGAATTTCGTTAGACTTACATAAATAAGGAGCTTGGAAACAAAACAAAAAAGCGAATTACTTTTCTTTTTTCCTCAGCACCGGGTGTTCCGGCTTCTTACAGTAAATAAAGGCAGAACTGAACTTCACGTGTGCGTAAACATTTTTCAAGTCCCTGCTTTCGTCGCGTGGAGACCTGGAGATATCACTGCTAATACATATAGACGTGGTTTTAGATTAGAGACGACACATTCGATTCCCTGCGATACCCTATAGCTGGCATAGGTACTAGGTACAGGTGCTTCTCTTGTGCCCACACCACTTCTCTTGTGTACATTCGCACTACTGGAATCGATACATCGCGTAGCCATATAAGATGATGTTCATATTATTATATCATACTTATAAAGGCGTTATATTTATTATCACTGATAATAATGTATTTTTCAACCAACCGGTCTAGTTATTACTGTTTAGATATAAGAATTATTTTGAATATATTAACATAGGCCCCGAAGAAAATAATTTCCCTCATGGTCTATGTCGTCTTTGGGGATGTTGTGTGGAGCGTCTTTTTTAGGAAAGGACCGATAATAAGTTCTGAGAAGGAAAAGGGTATGCAGGGTGGGTAGGAATCTAGGGATCAGTGTGTCAAGGAGTGACGGACGTATGAATATATCCCCCCCCCCCGCTGCGGCAAAAGGCGATGGGTCGAGAGACCAGATGGAGGGATCAAAGGGTCACCCAAACCTGCCTTTCTGTCACGCAGCTGGTGCGTATGTGCATCCTGAAAGTGTGAGCCCGAGCACCCCTGCTAAATCACCAAACGTAACGAACCGCATGGAGTGACCTATGGCAGAGAAGTTGGTTATCCAAAAAAGGTTCCCGTGGCGACGGTACCCAAACCGCCTCCCAATAATAATAAAATATATAAAAAAGTTTTTTGCACATTTTAAGAGTGAAAAGTGTTTTTTCACTGTTTTAAATTGAATGGGTGGATAATGAAGCGTATAAATTTGACAACCTTTGTCGATGTTGCAAGGAGAAAATGGTTTATAAAATGCCATAATCGTTATTGCCAAGATTCCCGAATGCTGCTCGGCAAATGCTTGAATAAGCAACAAAAGCGTTTTCGCTTAATGCGCGCATTTTTTAAGCGGTTTACCTCGGAACGAGTGCACCATCCCCGAAATGAGATTGTTGGATTACATCGAATGCTATTTTCTTGCAATTCTGTTGGCGGTCATATTTTGTGGTAATATCCGGTCGTCGTTAGGGGGACTTACAATAGACAATATCCATACAAGAATATAGCGATATAGACATATAGGGACTGGGAACCATCGCCTAGGGCCAGCCCGCTTCGATTCTTGCGGATTAACTAATTTAGTTTTTGAAAGCGGACAAACAAATCGGATGTTTTAACGGATTTGGGAGAAAGCGGGGAACAAAATTGCGATTTTAGGATTTAAGGCAGGTCGAGCCGAGCTGTGGTTCCCCCTTTGGCCGCATAATCGCCCCAGTTCGGCGCTAGTTTCCAACAAACTGTACGCGTGGCCCTGAAACTTTGTCCCACCTTATACGGGCTCGGGCTTGGGCTCTCGACTCTCGATGTGATACGCCATTTTTCCCAAAGTCAGAATAAAAACAACAAGTCAATCTCTAATAGCTTAACAAAGTTCTTGACAAAAGTTCTTATTCTCAGTGCCACAACATGCCGTTTCCTCGGTTGTGAAAGTAAATCAAAATGCCAAAAGTTAAAGTAAAGTAAAATAACGATGAAATACTGTAGTTTATGTCCGCATTATCGAACTTTCCCCAGAATATTGATGATGCTTTCTTTCAATCTAATACAATGCATTTGAAATGATGCACTTACGTGCACAGTAGATTCATAGTAAAACCACCTTAATTATTATTATTTCCATTATCACGACTTAGTAACATCTCTTGGAAAAGAAGGTTCACATCCCACTAGGGTGGATGTCATCAAACAAGATTCACCTAGCAACATAAGTAAATGATATTGCTGTGAGCCACCCTCTCGGTGTTCCCCAAGTCCAGGAGGTCGCTGTGGAAGAGAAAAATGGAAGTTTTGAAGAATGCTTTGAGCGTAATCAGCGGGCAGCGCATCTCTTTTCATTCTCCACCATTCTTATCTCGGGACGTAATCGCAAATTGCATCGTACGTGGAAAGTCGGCTCGCAACGACAGGGACGGACCAGCGAATGCAGTAGCCGAAAAACGTTCGGCCAATTTCTCGTTATAACTCAGTCTTAACAACAATGATATAGCCTTGCTTGGCTAAACATGGGTATTAATTTTGCGTTGTAGGATTTTTCGTCATATTTAAATGATTGTAAGTAGTCTTTCAGAACAAAAACGGTAGTTTTACACGTTTTTTAAATTAATCTTTGAAAAAACATAAAACATAATATGAAATTTTTACAAAAATTACAGTGAAATAAAAAAAACCGCTAACTGCGATAGAAGAATAATTTAGTGTGCATTGTTGCGAAATGTACAGTAAATATATGTCTTAACATATTTATTTATTTACTAACAGAATAAGTCTAATTAATATATTATATACTAAACGAAGTTAATAAAAGGATAATTGTTACAATAAAAAAGATGCTATGACAAAAATAGGGCACAAAAACAATACAGATCAAATGGATGATGAATCAAATCAAGACAGGAACAAGGTTTTGATAGAGTTCACGACTTCAGCCATATCAAAAAAATCAAGGTCCTGACTTGGGTTGACAAGTCTAATCATTCTGTACTGAAAAACAGATAAAAACGAAGTTCTTAATTTTATAATTCTACGTATTATGATTTAGTTCAGCTCAATGAACGTAGGGAAAGCGAAAAATTGTCAGCAGTTCACCTCTGCTCAGGTAGGTAAAGCAGCAGTAAGCAAAGTTGCTCACACACCATAAAATTGGAAGTTGCTAGGATGTGGGCGGGTCGGCAACTTTATTCCACTAGCCTGGTCTGTGTGGGGTATAGACACAGGATGGAAGGGAAGCGAACTCAAGGTAAACCAGGCACCTGCCTACCTTTACCTGCTTTCCGGCGGCTGGCTCGTCCGATTTTGCGCCGAAAACATTCGCGCGGGAAACCGTATTCCGAATGAGCGCACTAAATAAGATTGAAATGAAACTTTACATGCAGAAAATGTTGTTTCCTTTAGTACATAACCCACTACGTAAACAACGCTAGCTGGTAATGTATGGGTACCAAATCAATAAGAACTAGGTGGAAGAAGTTTTATGTCATTTCAGAATCCTTGCATTAACAAACATTATTCATCGCGTATAACATAAATGTATCAAAATCTTAGTGCATCAATTTAATATATATTATCCACTGGAGTGATTTTTGCCATATTATGACATTTTCGATTTTTTTCATAATTCCTAAAAATATAGGATAGACGGTAAATTAAAGGTAAATTCATTGGCTATATAGCACCATAGTCAGTTTATATGTCTCCGCATTAAAATTCAGCACTCGAATGGTTATAATAATAACACATACCTTTTGAATACTATTTAGGCTCCAGCGTACTGCAGCGCTTCCAAAATGTTTACTGAAGGCCGAGCGTACAGTTTCACTTGCATCTTAAGGTACTACTATGTCAGAGTCTTAAGGAAAGACTCGAAGAGATGTAAGCGCAATAACACCATCGCTCGAGAATATTTTATCGTCTATAAGAAAACAAGAAATGGCGGCGTTTACAAGAGAAGTTACGACTAAATCACAAGCTGACAATAAAGCAAGCAATACCTAAAACAGATTTTCTCCGCATTATTCTTTCTTATTACATTCTCATGCCAATTTAGAATACAAATTTCGTTTTCATTATTATAAGAAAACCGCATTTTTTCGTAATTGGATATTAAATTTACAGTTAATTGTGTGAGAAATTAACTCTGTGTGGAACAGTTGTTGTGGGGAACAACTGTTTTGAAGCGTCATAACCCCTGCAGTAAGATAATTGAAATACCTCCCCAGCCCTGATTCAGCAACGTAGCATTTGGCCTACCAGTTTACCTGGAGTTGAGCTGGAACGCCAACTTTTCTATACGTTATCCAGTTCCACATCATGGTTCGCTGGATGCCAACCCTATCTGAGTAGGTATAACTTCCGATATACGGTTTTGTGTCGCGACTGCACATTTGGCCAGGATCCTCCACAGGCAACCAACGAATAAGTAACCCAACACGTTGTAGCAATGTCTGAAAATTACTAAACACCAACACAATGCCCACTCACTGGTGACAAGCGACGTGCCGTTTTTACTCAGGGCCTTTAAATCAAATGACTAAAGATGCAGCGCTTGGCTCGGTGGGAATCTGGCTTAGGGCAGAAGGGCGCTCAGGTGTTACTTTTGCATTTCCGAAATGTTTGACACAAATAATGGGGATAAATCTTTGATTACTTTGCAGAGCCCTGCCATATTTCTGTTGCTGTGAATTTATGTGCTATCGTCAGGTGTTGCCAAACTACATAATCACATGTATTCCATTTATGTGCTATTGTCTGATATTTCCAAACTACATAATCACATTTTATTACAGTTATGTGCTATTTTCGGGTATTGCAAAACTACATAATAACATTTTATTACATGTATGTGCTATTTTCAGGTGTTGATAAACTACACAATCACATTTTATTAGATAAATGTTCTGGTGTTGCCAAACTACACAATCACATTTTATTACATTTATGTGCTATTGCCAGGTGTTGCCAAACTACATAATAACATTTATTACATGTACATATCTTCTATTGTAAGGTGTTGATAAACTACACAAACACATTTTATTAGATACTCGTTTATGTGCTGGTGTTGCCAAACTACATAATCACATTTTATTACATTTATGCGCTATTGTCAGGTGTTGCCAAACTACATAATCACATTTTATTATATTTACGTGCTATTGTCAGGTGTTGCCAAACTACATAATCACTTTTATGACATTTTCGAACAATACGAGACTGAGTTGAATTGAGAGACTTTAAAAATATTAATATTTATCAACATTTTTTATTTTGAGAATCACCTTATTGCAACATAGCTAAAAACGATTGGTTGTCCATGATTAAAATACTTGTCTGCTGTGATTGAGACTTTATTGATGTGAACAAATTAGACGCAGAAGATCGAAAATTGCGCACTAGTTAAAAAAGATTGTATTTTGAAGTGAAACTTCTTTAGGCGCGTAATGGATTTTCGATGGACGGAGTAAAACCGAGTCAGGATCGACACGAAAATGCGGGTACCCCCACCACCGCTCACCGTTCACTGTCCCTCTCTCACCATATGCGCTTGTTGAGGTGGGGGAGCCGCTCACGAACGTTCTCTCTCTTCTCTTCTTTCCTCTCTCTCAGACACCAGTGAACTGCGCCACGCCAAGCATCAGCTGCTTGGTTAGTATACTGCGTCGTGAGTGTAATACGAGTGAAATACGTAATTGATTGTGGTTCATACGGTTTAACAAAAGAAGTTTCACTTCTGTCTTGCGTAGGCTTGACACACCCACTTTTTTCATATACAGTCACTACGGACTAGCTTTTTCAAATTTTCTATTCGTATATTTTTTTTGTATTTATTTATTCATAAAAAATTAAATGGTTACAGTTTTTTGTTTGTACAGCCACCATACTAGGCGAATGCCCGTATATTATACAGGGTGTCCGGAAACTCGTAGTTCAAGCGGGAAACTGGTGAATCTACATCACATTTGGAGTCGATTTTGGAGTATATATTTTTTTTTGAGCTTTCGTTATCGAGTAAATCGAGTTTGAAGTTGATTTTTTTTTTTTTTTTAATCAAATTCTTATAAATTATTACTGAAGATCAAAGTACCCAACTAATTAAAACTATTTGAAAGTAAAACAAATGAAGAAACTCGGATTTGAAGCATTATTTTGAAATCACCCTTCATTTAACCCGGTGTAATCATAAAATATTTCTGCTCTGCAGGGTTAAAACATCTGTTATTCAACCCTAAACACCAGAAAAAATTTTAACCCTAAAATAGCCGAAAAATATTTTTTTTTTGGTTTTTTTTTTTTTTTGAAAATGCTCAAATCAAAAAACTTTATGTTTTTTTGGGTTCCCCATGTGGTGTAGATTCTCCAGTTTCCCGCTTGTACTACGAGTTTCCGGACACCGTGTATATGACTATTACGAGTTTTAGTATCCGATAATCTGATAATGCGATCACCGAACTTATATTGTAGAGTGCGCTGGTTCAATGAATTAATTATTTATAAAATTGCACCGCAAAAATTATTTAAAGAATCCGTTTATCGAACAAAAGAATTTCAACAGCCTATTTCAAAGCAAATTTGACATTCTCTCGTTACCGGAGATAAATCTAATTTCTAGATACGTAGAATGAGTCTTACATATTTCTAAGAATTTTCTTTTGAAGATCCAATCTGTATAATAATATAATTATATAGGTAGATACTTATTTCTTTTATGTACGGACTACCTAGTCCTTAAGTATGGAGAAAAATAATTAGGTTAACTTTCATTGTTCATATCTGTGATACTTTTCGATGATAAAGTTTATAGTAGGCATAAATTCTAAGTTTCCATTGTTCATGCTATAGTATTATGATTAATTACGATAATTTGATGAATATTTGTGGTTTATATGGTTGTACTAACCTACTCAGCCACACAAAGCCAAAGTTTCGTATTAAATGAATCGTGTTATTTAATAAACTCATTATGAGATTTGTTATAATTGAAGATCAATTAATTGTCAGCACCATTATCTTTCCTCGTTGATCCATTGCTAATAAATTGAGCTTCTTTGGTGATATAGATAATTTACTCCGTCTCGTTTCGCAAAGCCTAACAATTTGTTTTCAATTAGGAAATCATGGATTGCAGAGATGATATAAGGCCGTATAACAAAAAAAGACGTACTTATATCTGTAGACTTCTTGTCTTTATTTATTTATATCCTCATTGCATACTCCCTAGGAGACATGGCATTATTGCAAAAATATTTGCACAGGAGATTTTCACTTAAGACGCCTGCAAATATAATAATAAAAAAACGTTCGTGTAGTGGCAAAAATAAATAATTTTTGACAAAATTAAAAAAAACGGTGAATCTGATAGTATTAATACGCTTGCGTCTGGACGATGTAGGCTCTCTGATTGGTCAAATATAAATTGTTTGTTTCGGTTAAATTCCGCTAACTTGAAAATTAAGACACGATTTCATACTAAAATAGGATCGCCTCATAATAATACGAGATTTCTTCAAAAGCATCGTTTCTCCTCATATAATTTTTGGATAATATCAAACAAAACATGTTTTAGAAAGTTCATAATCCATTGGATTAATTACATTACAGTGAAAATTATCCACAGTTACGTGATTATGTTTGACGTTTATAAAAAAATCACGGGTTCCTTCAATGGCCGATACGCACGGCTATAGATTATAGATTAGATCGCCGACAGAGCGTACCTCTGGCGGTCTAAAAACGAACCAAATGAATGGCGCGAATATTTAAATATGCAGCTCACAATATTTGAGTACTTACGATTAACAAGCAGATTTCTTCTGGAAGCTTATCACTTTGTAATGGCATTTTTCATTATTATTTATATTTTTTTTGTTTATTAATTATATCTGATTTTATATTGACATGTTTTCTAATTTCTAAAATTTCAAAATTATTTATTTGCGATGCTTTATATCCTGAGTGAAGTATTTTAAGACCTGAATTTTTTTATCGAAAGTGTGATCATTATTCAAAAGATGATTTGCAAACTCAGATTCACTATTTCCATTTAGAGCCGTGCGATATTCTTTAGTTCTGACTTCAAAATTTCTATTGGTTCTACCTTTGTAAAAGAAATTACAATCATCCCAGTTGAGTTTTTAAACTCCTGATTTTTTTGTTCGAATTTTGCTATCTTTATTATTAAGAATATATTTCTTCATTGTTATTAGTGTAAAACGCCAGTTGAATAGTACCAGGATTGTTTTTATATATAATTTTAGAAGTATCGTTATCCACAAACAGAATTCTACGCCATTGTTTATTTCTATCTTTAGAAAGACCGTTTGAAGAGAATATGTTTAATTTTTTTATTTAGTATTTCAACTATCAATTTATTAGAATAACCGTTATTAAATGCTATTTGTCTTATGGATATATTGTTTTATAGTTATATGCTATTTGTTTTTTTCAAGTCTTAAAATACTTCACTATAATTAATTTCGAAATTTTAGAAATGACGAAACATGTTAATATAAAAGCAGATATAATTAACAAGAATTTTTTTATAAACTCTCTTTTAAATATTTTCCCACTCAACTGGTCTTTCCCGTCTAACGATACTGTAATTCCTAATTATTATAAACCCAGCCTACTCTTACCCCTCCCCCCTCCTTCCACTTCTTCTTTCCCAATTGCAATCTATATTTAATTTTTGACTTCGGTGTATGCACAATAAAATGTAAACATTATATTTATTTATTTATTGGACAATTTGCATAGCGCCGCTTTTGTGAGATATCACCTCAGGGGCGCTATATTGTAATAATCTACCTTTATATATAGATTTTTACTCTCCTGATGATGTTGTATATATAATCTAACTTTAAAATTTATTAGATACAGTAACAGTTGTAGGTAAAGAATTACCACCAGTTGGAGTAAAATTAACACCTTTTAATTAAACCGACTGCTAATCTCATCGCACAATTACCCTCCTTTTATTCATAAACACGGGTACAATTAATCAATATGTAATAATCTATTATTTAAGTCAACTTTGTTATAACTATCTTTAATTGTGACAAACTAAACGATATTGATTCAACTTATAGACATTGACGGTTGTAACACATATTTAAGCACTGCAAGTCTCCTATGAGCTAATTATATTAGGTACCTAAGATAACAGTTAATATCAGTTGTAGACATGTAGTCAATAATAGTGTTTCATTTGAAATAATCCATCACAAATACGTAAAATTTCATTTATTCAAACAACTGTCATTCTTATTATGCGTAAATTTAGCATGTTATTATTAATTAACTCCTTTCTGTTCCGTGTTTTAACAATATATATACTCACCCTCTCTCTGTGAATGTACTAATATCTATCTATTAAATGTAACTGTTGTTAATATCACTTAAAATGGGCGAAGCCCAACCAAGAGCCGCCCGCAGGGCCTAGCAGAAAAAAACCCGCGGAGCGGGTTTTTAACTGCTAGTTTTTATTATTATGTTATTTAAGTTACTTTACCGCGACAGAGTGAAATATATTCTGTTTAAAAGAACTTAATGTGTTACTTTAGAAACAAATTCTAACGAACCAATAATATTCAGAAAATACTTAAAAATCCACCCGCTTTCCGAATCTTGAATTACATCTAAGATGTGTAAGTAAATAGAGCAAACTTTATCAAAATAGCGAATATTAATAACACTGGTCGACATTTATTTTTTTAAGTGCTGTCCCTTAAGCATAGCTAATTTTTTTATATGTATTTAGTATCCATAAACACGAAATGAAACAGTTTTTTTTTTTAATTGGTCAGTTTTTTTTATTATTTAACAAAGTTTTTTTACATAATTCTCCATAGTACGACGGGTACTTACTTAACAAAATTTCAAAACTAATTCAATTTAATTTTTTTTGCTCCTGATTTGCGCTTGTGAGTATTTTGAGAGTCTCTCTGCAGGGTCCAGCAATAGTCTGCTATCATAGATGGACTCCACTTTCCTTGGTATCACTTTTCCATATCCGCAATGTCCTGGTAAAATCGTTCGCCGTGCTCGTCACTGACATCTCCCATATTTTCTGGGAAAAAATTCAAATGAGAGTGAAGGAAGTGTATTTTTAGTGACATGTTACATCCCATATTTTTATAGACTATGAGCATTTCAGACACAATGCTGATATAGTCTTCACTTTAATGACTTCCAATAAAGTTCTCGACAACATTCTTGAAGGCTGACCAAGCGGCTAGCTCGACTGGTCTCAACACTGTTATAAAATTCGGATCAGTCAAGACCTCCCTTATTTGTGGTCCCACAAATATTCCTTCTTTAATTTTTGCGTCGCTGACCTTAGGAAACTTTTGCTTTAAGTAAATCATGCCATTTCCATCCTTAGAGAAGCCTTTTGAAAAAAATTCATCAAACCCAATTTAACGTGTAAGGGTGTAAGTAAGATATCTTTAGATTTAAGGGAGCATGTTGAACATTCTTCGTGCCAGGTTTAAGGTGCTTTCTAGTAGGCCAGTCCTTGGTCTTTCCTGTCTCTGCTGTCCCACTCGCACAGAAAACAACAATACTTTGTGTATCCCGCTTGCAGTCCTAGTAGGAGCCCTATTATTTTTAGATCACCACATATTTTCCATTCGTATTTTACAAATTTATTTTTTGTTAACAGCAGCTTCATGTTGTCATAGTTCTCTTTCATGTTTGCAGCATGACCAAATGGAATGGATGGTCAAAAATCAAAAAATCAATGATAATTCACTAATAAAAATGAATTAATACACATTTTAGTAAAACTTAAAACCCATAAAAACCTGACGTGATATAAAAAAACTAATCACATATCTGAAATCAGCGTGAAATTTCCTGTCAGATTTGGCTACTTTCGTTAAAGGGACAAAAAATGTGTTGACCAGTGTAATCAGAAAATAATACAAAAAAATTATTATTTGGCAGATTTTTGTTTTAAATTCCTTGAACGGTTAGTAAAAAAGACCAAACACAAAATTATAAGCGCTTTGCTCTCAGAATTTTTTACTTAAGATTTTTTAGAATATTTCTGAAGAAATTATTTAAAAAATGAATTAATCATAATGTTTTATTTTTTAATCACAAATATGTAGGTAGAAATTGTAAAACTTTGATTTTTTCACCGCATATATTCTTTTCGATGACATATGATAAATGAATAATAGAATTATGGAATACGTACACAGCGAAAAACAACTTTCATTGCTTAGCATTACTAATTCTAATCATGTAACAGAAACTTCTAACGTAATAACACAATAGAAACAACGATTATTATTCAGACAGTTAATAACATTATAATCCTTTATGCAATCAAACCGGAATTTCATCAAGTCTCTTTCTACGAATGTGGTTACGATTCATTGTCTGAAGCAGTATTTCGAATTAGTGGAGAGACACTCGCAGGGAGCACACACGAGCCCCTTAACCAATAAGCAGATTTCAGTAGGCCACCCGCCAGCCACCAACCACCGACAACCGACATTCGAAGTCTGGGGAAAGGGCTCTCGATTGGGGAGGGGGGGGGGGGGGGGGGGCTGCCACTGAAAACCGCCAAGTTTCAGGTGAGCAATTATTATGACTGTCGAATCAAAAGCCGCTATGGTAGGCGCGTTATTCGGCGGGAAGGAATCCTTTCGTTCTTCTTTGATCACTTGGATATTGCTTTTGATTGTTGGCAAATAAGAGGGATGGGTTAATTTCAATGCGTTTAAAGGTTACCGACTTAGAATCAGTTATCTCACGGTTCTACGATGTTAAATATGGTTTTCTTTGGTATCTTACTTAAATTATTGTCTTGGACACGACTGTCAGAAAAAAATTTAAAATATTATTATGACTTGAATTAAATTCGGATATATCTTTTAATTAAAATGATAAATGCTGAAAGATACTTCCATTTTAATTAAAATAAATAACTTTTTATTCACCACTACTTTATAAAAATAATAGACATGTTCCAACATTAATAGATTTATTATTTTTCAGTATGCGTTTATCCTGACGAAGAAACCACTGATTTTGAAACGTGTCAATTATTTTGGTTAAATAGTGGTGTTCACTATTTAATTAGTATTTATTTTCAATATATCAAAATGACGCCACAAAGTGAATTAGCGATTGTTAAACAAAAATACATGTTTATTTGCCCATCGGCGGTTTGAACTACCACTTGGAGAAAAACAAGTATTTATAATTTATTAAGAATCTCTTCAAATTACTGGTAATCTCGTTAAAAATGGAATTGCATGCCTTTAACGAATGAATTAACAGGTTTAATGATAAACTTTTACTAAACTACTAATATATTATAACGATTTTTAAAATTTACTCAAAATTTATCAGGAAACCTGTTAATTCATTTTAAAGGCCTGCAATCCCGTATTTACCCGGATTACCAATAATTTGAAGAGAATCTTAATAATTTGGGAATTGTAACTTTTATTCTTGCAAAATTGGGGTTAAGAACTAAGTTTTGTTATTTTTAGAGATTTAATATATTTAATCTTGTTGATGATTTATAAAAAACGGTCGATATTATAGCATTTACATATTTGCTTAAGGAGGAAAATTGATTGCGTAAAGCAACAGTAAAGGTAATTGAATTGTTATCAGAAAATAACTGGACACACTACAATACTAAAGTTATTACATTAAAAATGTACCTTACTTTGTTTACCAGATATCTTTAACACGGCTATCAAACAATATATAAAGTCCGCATGCAAGGCAACCACCGTGAAGTCTAAATGATTATGTTGGAAGATATAACCTTGGAATCAAAATGATCAATCGCTTTCCTTGTTTGTTATTGTTTACGGCTGTAATAAATCGAGTCTTTGGTCTGATTTCGCAGGAGACTTACTGTCTGCTTGTTTGTCAGAAGTTAAAACGTTCGCCCGCCGCTGAATGCATTAAGGAAGCAACTCGCATAATCTGTCATGTTACAAGGCATGCGGGGCGATCAATTTTTTTATATGGAATACGTTTGCTCTATTTCCACGTACGAAATATAAGGGATGGATTATTTGCATGCTGAATGGATGTTATATTGTTACGATTATTGTTTTTCAATTCAGAATACAGAGTTATCCGATTTACTAACAACATTAGTTATTGAGTTCGTGTTTCATTTTATTGATTTTTTTCCAAATAATATTCAAACCTAATAATAATAAAAAATACGCACTCGTTTATTTGAATTTCGCTTTTGTTTTAAAATTCAAATTCAAATCTTGTAAGATTAAATTAACCCACTTCCCGACATCCGATCTAGCTGAAACTCGGCAAATAGACCCGTTGTCAATGTCAATGCATTCTGCCGACTTGGTAGCATTCACGTACATACTCTAGGACATAAAAGCTTTTCTATGAAAACGAATGACATTGTAGCAGTTAATATACGAAATAAATGTCGGGCCTACACATTCGAAATTTGGCGAGGTTGGTACAGTTATTGGCTCCAGCATGGAGAGGAAGGTTCAATACTCAGTTAAACCAAACAAAATTAAGTCTTAAAATACATTTTAAAATAGATGTGTATCAAAGCAAGACAACGTCGTGTTTTACGGGTTGATTTCTTAGTAAATTATAATTTTTATTTCATTTTACTCTCTTAATGATGAAAAAAAAAATCTTTGACATAAATAAATAAAAAAAAAAAATTTATTAACTTAATGAGTAATTAAATTAAATGCTTAGTTATTAAAGACAATATTAGCGATTTTAAAATGAAAATTTGAAACAGAAAAATATATCACCTGTGGTCATATTTAACTGTATCATACGTCCTGGGTTCAAGCCAATAAAAATGTGCGATGATAAAATGAAGATAATGTTGGTAGTTCTTATTCGAAGTATGATACATTTTAATATGACCGAAGGAGATATATAGGGTCACATTAGCTCAGCTCGTAGAGCGGTGCCCCGGCAAGGCGAGGGTCGTGAGTTCAAGTCTTACATGTGACCGCACCTTTTTCTGTTTCAATTTTTTTTTAAAGAGTCGTTTTATTTATAACCTACTTTTGCAGTTTATCAACAAGATTATCTGGTACATATTGGCAACATTTTATATGTATTTTTATACTTACAACATGGTGCATTTTAAAATTATTCTAAAGCGGTACCATCAAAATAATGTATCAATTTCGGTTGTCTGTTATGATGTGTGTCATATGAAAAATTTCTTTGTATTCCTACCGTTACCGTTTTTGTGATTTGTTCTTTTTCATGTTACGTTTAGATTTATTAGTTTCATTCACCTGAGTCGTATATTTTATAAATACTTTTAGCTTCACAAATCCTACAATAATAATAATACCATGTCATTTTTATAGGACTGCGCTAGTAAAGATAAAATAATAACGTTGAAGGAAAACTGTTAGATTATATACATCTATAATCCTAGAAAACGGCGCCAATATAATATTTAAAAAAATAGGACTACATTCAAAAACGGCAAAATTAAATTATTTTTTTAAAAGGAAGAGATTAATAAACCATGTACAACCATGTAAACCATAGTGTTGATGTTGAAGGCCTCCGTGGTCGAGGAGTAAGGATAAGGTAAGATACTCGGAGTATCGCTCTGGTGTAAGACCACCTTTCAGAAATGAAACGTTGCTTAAAATAGATTTGGCCGTGTTTGGTGACCAGATCTAGTACTTCTCCATCTTCCTCTTCCTCGTTCTCTTCTCCTCCTCACTACCTTCAGGATGCCATAGTCTCACTGACTCTAGACGGTTGGAAGCAGTTTAAAATTTAAAAAAACTGATACAATAGTTTTATGTAATGTACATGAGTTAGAATAAAATTATAAGACGTAACGTAACGAGGGCATCAGTAAAGTTTCAATATAGAACATCTTTATCTAATAGCTACTTTCTCAGAAAACATTTGCCTTAGCGGTGGAATTATTTTAATTGATGCTGGTAGTTTATTTAATATTTTGGGTTTAAGGTTTCACTCACTGTATTTATTGGAATATTTGGACCATCAATCTTTATAAAGATCGAACATAATTAATTATTCACTATGCAACAATCATCCTTATCATTCACGGCATCTGTGGCTGAGTTATTACGGATCCGTGGCTTCGAATCTGGAACTCGCAGTGTCAAATCCCTATTATTTTATTATTTGATTGATTTTTGTTTTCACAAAAAAAAATGGGATGTATGCGGCATGTTCTAGAGTATTGGATTCTTTCAGTGCTACCCTAGAGAAGGACCACCATTGAAAACCAAAACGTTGCTTGAAGTGGTTTTAGCTATGTCTGATGAGCAGATCTGAATAGCCAGATTCTTTACAATCTTCCTTATCTTCCTTCCCTGCCCACAAACTTCAGCCGCACAACATACCACTGGAGATGCCATAGTTTCACTGCCTCAATTCATAGCTGATCAATTAAGAATCATTGCGTATCAAATAGTTTAATATGGATACCTATAATTATTAGATTTTTATAGAAATCAGAGCTACTGAAATTGAATTAATCGAATACTGAAATTGAATTGTTTTAAAAACATAATGGAATTTTTACAGTTAAAAAAATTAAGTCGGTACGGGTAAATATGACAGTAAGAAGATTGTTTATTATACACGATTGACATATTTTTAGGAAAAGATAAAATTCGTGAAAATTTGAACATAAAATATAGGTTATTTCACTAATGTACCAAATATCCTAAATCCTGGTAGAGACAGTGAATAAGAGAGCCACCGTTGTGGACATTTTCCCTCGATTTTCTACAACATCAAACGTATATTACTCTTTAAGGAAACAGGTATCTTCCTTTTGAGGCAATAAATCGTGGCACCTCAACGAAAATCGTTCCGTTGATGTTCGAAAATCCCGTTACGGACCGAGTTTCGCCCGCCGCAAATACCTAATGCCGAGCGGAGCATCTTCGCGGGAGGGGTTAAACTGGCGGCAAAAAAGGACGTAAATGGAATTTACAACCGTTTCGAGAAGGCAAAACTAAGATAGATTGTGTAACGTGCATGAAATATGAACGGTCGGGAACAAAACAATAGTAGCGCCTGCGTGGCGTGGCAAGGAACGCGGGAGTGGCAGTCCAATGCAATCCCCATTGTGTTTTCCGTTCAGATCGGCTGCGGAACGGCAGATTACACGGCGTGCAATGCGCACTGTTCTGTGTGTTGGGAGAAATCTTGACGTAATGCAAGGCGGTTTTAAACTATTTTTTTGCAATATGAGCGCCAATATTTATTTGTGAGAATCCGCACAGCGCTATTCCAACAAGGAGTAAGCAAAAGTTCGAATATTGTTATCACCCCTATTGAACAAATGCACAGTTTTAATGTAATTTATCGAAGTAGTCCAAAATAACAATTGAAATGATGCTATAGTTTGGTAATTAGGTAAATATCGAATTTCGTAGATATTTCCAATGATATGCGGCTGGAATAAAGATAATGTGTGCTATAAATGAAGAGTTTCTTCTGCAATAATGTTTGGAAAATGAAAATTATTTGCTGGTGAGTGTCTGGTAACGTGTTATGTCCACTGTATAGAATGGTACCTTCTGAACAATAATTTAGGTACCAATATTGGTGGCAATTTAAATGTGGACTCTAAGCAGACTGCTAAGAGTTTGCTCAGAAGAATAAGTACCAAGGAAAAAGCATTACTCCCTGTGCATCATCAGAGGGAATTCTTTTTTGTAAACACAAAGAGAAAACTTATTTATTTAACCACATTCTCAGATAGCAAACGTCACCTAAAATCCTAGCAGTTACTTATTTAATGGAACCTTTTAAGTTCTGCCGAATAACTTGATCTGCATAGCATGGTATTTCCACCTTTTAATAACTACGGTTATCTGAAATAATTTGTTTTATGAAAACGTGGATTGGTTGGCAGAAATTGTCATGGTCAAATGAATGGCCTCTTTTCTCATAATTATTGCAAATGCCTATCAAAAAAGATGTCACCTATCACTACGTTCATTACAGTGAAGAAAGCAACAAATATCATCACGGTTTTCCTAAACAGGGTTGAAACTAATTTTACAATCATTTTCAACATTTTGACGATATGTGAATTAGAGAAAGTCACAAAATATCATGGTACTCAAAAACAGGGTTGAAACCGATAAAATAATAATTTCCATCGTTTTGACGCCAAGATGCATCAGGCCAGGCACACTTGTCACATGTCCCGGCTGGAGCGGGGCAAAGACAGGCCCCGGCATGTATTATCATCGCATTATGCATCCCACTACCCCAGTATCAACCCGGGCGGGCTAGGATACTCCGCCGCCCAGCGGAGCTTTATGAGAGGTGCCGGCCCTGGCATTATTAAAACGAAAACGTTACTCAAATTTACGAGTGTAACGCAGACAAAAGTACCCAGGAGGATGCGAGATCATTTTTATGGAGAAGATTTTTCTATCAGGGATGTAAGGTTGTTATAGGAAAGCTTCGAAATTTTTACAATTTATGTCCCGGAAATGCTTTTATAATATTAAACAAAAATGTTTTGAATGGATTATAATAGGTATGATTTGAGATTTTTACGGCCAAAGGTTTTATGGTGATTGATTTTGGGGTATTGTGTCGTGTCGTACTACTTCCTTTATGCAGAGTTTCGGAGAGCTTTACAGTGTCCATCATTAGGGTAGATTTTCTGCGTTTAGTTTTGGTTTAGCCGTCAATTACCGGATACCAAGAACTATTGAGCTTAGCCCCGCCGTCTTTATTAATATTATTGGGATTTTGATGACTTTCAATCGCCTCCCTAATTAGGCGTGCTCCATGCTTTTTGGGTCTTCCCAGAAAATCCAAAGTAATGGTCGGCTTCATTTAAATGCTCGGCAATTGCCGATTTGTCTGGATGTCCGAGTTTACGTGCTCTAAAATTTTCTGATATACTTTTGGAGAACTAACTCTAACGTAATTCCTGCGCAGATCTTGGCAGAGATGTTAGAAAACCGAATAACCGTACTATGTCTGTACTGGCTCGCTCTACTTGTTTCATGCACATTCTAACATACTTTATTATTATTTTGTTGCTATTTTTTAGTGTTTTTTTTATTTAACTTGCAAAAATAAATTGTATTCAACGGTTAAATATTCTGATATAAACGCATAATAATATATATACAATTGATTGTAAATCAACTTATTATTTATTATTATATTATTACTCCATTTATTGATTCACACGCCATCTTTTCTTCAGGGGGTTGTTAGTACATTTGCTCCACATTAAAGCATATGAGACGATCAAGGTTACAATATAGTGAACCCTGTTTATCATCATTATAAATTTCCATGACCAGAAAATATAGAAGACCCCGTCCAACATCATTATAAATATCCATGTCCATGTTATGAAGGCCATTTTATAAAGATGGTCGAGCGGTAAGGCTCTCGACTAGCAAGCTGGATGTCACGGGTTCAAATCTCGGTGTGCGCAAGTAAATTTGAATAATTTATGTTATTTCACGACTAACCTACCTTCTCCTTCTCCTCTCCACTACCTTCAGCCTCAAAATATACACCAATTAGGGATGTCATAGTCTCTCTGGCTACAGAGGATAGAGAGCAGTTGGGTTTCACATTAAAAAAATTAAATGTCTAGATAACATTGGTGTTTTTTGTTGTTGTTTAATTTCACATCACGAACGCTGGAATTTAAAAATGTTAGAAATAAATATATTCTGAAATCCGAACACAGGTAATTCCAATTTTATACCTGTGTATCTATGCCACTGCGTATTTTTTATAACAAAGGAAAAACCTTCTCTAGATTAATGCACACAAGTGGACTACAGGGGCGTTGCTTTTGTGATATATGGGCCAAAATAGAGGAAAAACTGAAATTTTGTGAAATAAAAAGGCAATAAATATGTTAACCCTTTCTCCATTAGCATTTCGGGTCTCCTAATGTTTTATTTTTCAGGCATTTTCAAGGCAGCCATAAAAAATGTAGACTCGATAAAATGATGAATTATACATATTCTAATGTAATTCAGAAATATCTACAAAATATCCCTAACTATGCGTACATAGATTTATAACAATCTACATATATTTACTATATCGCGCTCAGGTTAGGTGGATTTTCTATATCAACGTCCAAATATCACACTCTTATGCGACGGATTCAACAGCTAGGATACAAATACTCCGATGCTGTTGATATATTTAGTACATCAATTTCATTATATAAGCATACCTTATTGAAGTTTTTTGCATCAAATATGGGAATAATAATAATAATAATAATAATAATTGGATAATTTGTAGAGCGCCGTTTTTGTGAAAAATCACCTCAATATTTTGATAAAGCTATTTAAATTGACAGTAGTACAGTGTTTTGCGAGTTAACAGTATTTTGTCGGCTGAAAGAAAAACATTATTTTGGATATTTTATATTTATATTTTGTATCTACATACTGTGTGGATCAAATTCAACATTTTTTTTTATATATGTGTTTTAAACAGTCATTTCCTGCACTATTTATGAGTATAATTTCATAAATATTGTTATATATGTATGTAAAAGTCTTAATAGGCGTAAATAAATAAATGAATATATATTTTTAAAAAATAACCCACCATTGAAGAAAACCATAAATATCATATTTAACATAACGTGCTCAGGTTAGGTAAATAGTTTAAAAAAAAACCCACCGTTGAAGATAACTATATCTTTCATATTCTCACTCACTAAAAATATATATATTATTGTAGGTTTGATAGAATACATTTTATTTTCACGGGTATTTAAAAGTATTAATTAAGAATGCACGTTTTTAATTATTTTTTCCGAAATATTGAGGAAAAAACATGACTTAAGTGAAATGTGCGTGATAACGTGCAGATAAATACTATGTTTCTGGGAGTAACTACATCAAACATCAAACCTGCGTGTATTCGGACCAAGGATTATTATTCTTTTACATATTCCCAGCCTTTGTCTTTATTGAAGAACAACTTGAAATATACTGGACTTAAGTGCACGCAATATCCAACACAATGTATTCCTTTAAATACATAGACATATGTTGGATATCATTGAACCATTACGCCCAAAAACATAAACGCCTAAAATCACTAATTCCGCTTGAATTTATTTTCGAAATTTTAAATAAAAAATAAACCTCTAAATAATATTTAGGTAGATAAATCTAAAATAATAATTATAATATATACGGTGTCCGGAAACAAGAGGGAAACTGGTGAATCAAGATCATAGTTGATTTTGTATTATTTTAATCAGTTTTTTTTCTGTGAGGGAATCGAGTCTAAAGTTGGAATTTCGTTGAAGAGACCAGGTCCAAAACTTTTTTTAAACCCATTAATTGCCAAAAAAAAAGACCAAACATTTTTAGGGTTCTCTATGTGATGTAGTTTTATCAGTTTTCCGCTTGTAGTATGAGTTTCCGGACCGTTTAAATATATTATAATAATAACTACACATACCTACGTTAAAAAAAATGTTTAACACTTCCCCCTTTTTGGGATGCGATACATCCTATTTATTGATAATTATTTAAGTATAGAATTTCATTTTTTTTTCAAATAAATTTTTCCATGAGTATTAAATAATATGTTATTTAAGTATCATGAATTATTAAAATGTAACTTTTGTGAGAAGGTTTATATAAAGTTCGCAGCGAACTGCCAAGGGTCAACATTTCATTTGGATATAAAAAGTATCCGTTTTAAGCGTAACCAAGATAAAGTAAAACATCTGAGTATAATACTGTGTCTGCCGTAATGCAGTCGGAAGCTTGCTGGCGGGTAGGCTGTAAACTTTGCTTAATTTCGGTAATTTCATTTTATTATAATAGGGCTATCTCTCTGTCCGTAATCCGTCCAAATAATGACCAGGACGTGAGATGTCGCTAGTGTCGCCGCCCGGCGTCAAGGAAAGGGGGTCGAGGCTCAAAAATATCCAAGCTATTAAAGCGAGCCGCATCTCATTACCACGATTAGCCGGGGCGCAAACCCGGAATTATGGTTCGAGATAAGATGGAGGATTCGGTTTACTATTTTCAGGGATTTATGCCATTTTACATGCCTTCCCGTATAATTATCATCTTATCACAGTCATATAAACTCTTTTAGCGATAAGGCTTGTAAAATTCAAGGGCCAAAATAAAACGAACAAACCAAAAGAGCGTAGTAGTTTTCGTTTAATGTGGGAATATATAAGATGGGAAATTCCACTGCATTTAAATTCGCTTCTCACTGCATTAAAATAAGCATTGAAGAATAAAATCCACAGGTCAGCGAAAATAATCTGCCGCTGATATAAGAAGTAATTATAAATCTCAACCATATCTGCGGAAAAGTTCTCAAGTGAAACAATTAAGTTAGTTGTGTTGAGCGCGGCCGCGATGGTCGCTCGAGCCGCGGCTCGTTAGCGATACCATTATGCGACGGAGAGCGACAAAAACAAGCGGAGGGGGCGGCGGTGGGTGGCGGTGGCGGTGGGGGTTGTGACGTGGCAGGGGTTGCACCCACCCAGGAGGGGGAGGGGAAGGACACCAGGAGAGTAGAACCAGTAGAGAAAGTAGATCCAGGCCGGGGGAGGTAATGTGTTGAGTTGGCGGCGCTCTAAGAGGCCCTGAGCTCGGTTTAAGTTTACACCGCTCCACCCGTTACCCTAATGCGCAAGTTGGGAATTAAGAACTGCGCTTAAGTCAATGTCTTACAAGAAACAAAGCGGGGTTCATATTTATTAACACGACAGTTATTAAGATTTCAGAGTGGGGTCAAAAGTAAACGAGTTTCAGAGGGATTTGCTCGCTCAAATAATCTTTCACCGAGTTTTAATTGAAGAATAAATTACTTATACTTATTAATCTCTTTGGTGGAGCTTCGATTTTAGCATTTTGCACATTAACGTTTCGAGTTATAATTAACCAATTGGGTGTTTTATTATTTTGAGTATTATAAACAATTGAGTTTGTTACTGTCGCTAATTTGAATTTCAATCTTATCCACTTGTACTACACAATATACCGAGGGCGTAGTTGAGGATTGTTTACCGAAGCCAAAGCCAGTCTAGCAATATCATCTGTATTTAACAAGAAGCGCTCGCGAGTGTGGGTGATGAACCGCAATAGCAAATGAAGCAAGGAACGGAGTCACTAGTGACTCTGACTGGTGACTTGCGCTCGAAGGGGCTAGTATCGCGAGAAAACAGTACACGAGGCACGTGTTTAGTGTTAGTCTGTAGTCGCGAGCTCGACGAACAATGCTGCACGAGGAGAGCTCGATTTAAATGGGGTGAGCTTATTTCGTTCATTTACATCCACTTTGTAGTGAGGCGCATATTACGCAAGATTGCAAATAGCGTGTACAGTTGGAGTGGTGGCTGAGGAACAAGAAAGAGTCAGTCTCTAAATGTGTGTATTATCGTTGGCTTCCGGCCAGAAGACGAGGCTTCCCGCCGCTAAAGTACTGGATATTACGCTGTACGTGTACGGAAACCTACGAAGGCTCCGGGGAGCAAAGTCGAGGGGAGGTAGCTACCCCCGCCCACGCCAGGGGTTGGGGTGCTCCGTGATTGCATCCTGTAGATGAAATAGTTCGACTGAGATAAAACGACACAAACACTTCATGCTACAGAATCAATTCTCCGCCGTATATAAATATAATAATTAGTTCCGAGCAACAAGTGGCGGTTACTTGGCCACTTGATTCTGTACACTCCACTCTGTGCTCTCTTTTCTGTACACTGCTACCCAGAAAAACTCCAGGGTTTTTATTCTCCATTCGATCAGCAGTATAATAAATAATTTCATGATTTACTTATTTCATATTATCAAGTTTTTTTTTTCTTCGAATTGAATCCCGGTTAACTAAAATGTTTATTTATCATTGCCACATGATTATATGTGAAATTATAAATTTTATTAATTATCAACAATTCATAAGATTCCAACAAGAATAATAAAAAATTATAATTTTTTGACATTATTATAACTACATAAACGCTTACAGGATACGATCGGTCACAGTTGTGGTGTAATTGTAATGAACTTTTCTTAAATAGTGATATGTGTCAATTTTTATCATGCTCCTGAAATAAAAATCCTATTATGGCTCATTTTAATATCCTCCTAAAAGACGTCTCACATATAATAGAAAAAAATCATTTGTCCCACACATCCATGAAGCAACAAATGAAATGTTTGGGATTTGTTTTAAGAACAGTAAAAGTTTTACGTCGCTTGATTCTCTTCACTACCGTAGAAAGGAGTAATTACGAATGTAATTCCAATATTTGAACTTCAAATAAAACTTAGAGAGTTCAACAAGTTTTTTTAGTTTTATCAATTTCAAACTATCTTTACCATTGAACAAATTAATTATGACAATTAAATGAAATTACTTGATTTACTGACTTACCTTGCAGAAGAACCATAAGCGGTTTGGTACTTTTATACAAATTAGTTAGTGGTTAAAGGGATGCACCTGACTTAAAAAAGGTAATATCGTTCCACGTACCATATAGGTTCCAGGGTTATTCTTTGTTTAATCGCAGAAAAACAAACTATTTCATTAATACCCTAGTTCAAAGGCTACTTAGGCTTGGGAATAAATGTATTTCCGTTGATAATTTCATTTATTCCATACTAAAATTTTATTCAGTAATTTCTAACATTTTATTTCCATACTATAAAATTTATAACTTAAATTAACATATTGGCCCTCTCTTTTTCTTGTTGATTTATGCTATTTACTGTTGGTATGTATAAATACTGGGATTAAATATATTTTGACATTATTTCCATTATTATTATGTTACTTTATTTTAATGCACTAATGTAATTTATTAAGTGCTCGCATGCCCCTGCGCGCACTGAAAATCAAGTAAATTAGAAAAACAACTATTAAGTTTATATGGTGAAAAAAAGAATTTTTGATTTCACATTTTTTATAAAATTTTCTACCATGGCGCCTCCTTGTCGACATCGTAACTTCACCAAAAATTAGATGGAGGGATTTTTTTAAACAAAGAAATTACAGTATTTCAAACTTTAGTATGCAATGAAAAAAAAAATCTAACCAAAAACATTGAAAAAAACCTCTTGTCAGACTATTCTGTTACATTATTTTACGATATTCTTTTTTATTTTTGCAGATTTTGGTAAAATTATGTTGTCGATAGCAGTTTTCATCAGTAGTATATTTATACCCGTAAGAAATAATTCTTGTAGTTGAAAAGTTAATAAAAATTGTGAAACCCCAACTATTTTTTTTTCAGCGTGCGCAGGTGTTTGTGATGATTACGTTAAATCCCTAAAGGCATCAATAAATAAACTATATTTTAAAATTTTCATATTAATTACAAAAAACTTTAATTATGAATATTCCACATCTTAGTTCATCAAAAATGAAGATTGGCATTTCACTTTTCTAGCATACGCATAGTTTTTCAAGGTTTCTTCAAAATTTCAAAATGGCCATAACGTCATTTCAAAACGCGTTCATTTATGAAATTCAAATATCGCAGCCGAGACCGCAAGAACTTTGCCAATTTAACGAGCCCACGAGATAACTTTAACATACCTAATACTATATTCTAGCCGAACAAAGAGCTTCCTTCCATTGTCTAACTCATTTTCCACATAATGTAGGAGTTTAGTTAAATCGTTATAATAAAGAGAGTCTCCATGGATGTTAAAAGGTCATCAGAAAACATGTGATATAAGCCACTATGTACTAGTTTGAAACAGAATCTTAACATAAAAGCACAGGTAAAGCACCCAATGAAGCCCGCGTTATCAAGTAATTATTTCAAATAAATATAATACCGACTTTGTTTTTAACCTCTTATGTGCCAACACCTTATAGTAGGAGAATGTAACTAGATATTCTGGAGAAACTACTTATGACAGAAAATGTACTATTTGATAAATACATAAACACAATATGTGGTAAGATAGTACAGTTAACAAAAACATCATTTCGTTATTACGAAAATAGAATCAGCTGGCGAATGGCAAAATGGTATTTAGCGTTGGCGATCAAAAAGTTAAATGCTAATTCCACTATAAATAATCACCCGGTTAACAATATAAGGGTTATATTAAAACTTATGCTCATTTAATATATTCATATATACAAAGAGGCATAGAGGGAGACAGAGATAGATTACATATTAATTTAAGAGTGAGATAGCAAATGAAATGAAAAAAAAAAAAATGCCACAGGAGCAAGAGATAGTGGTATAGTGGGACATTTCACGGAAAGAAGTGGTTTAAAAAAAGTTAATTTTCATATAACAAAAGGTACAGAATACATAAAAATATAATGGTATTCGTTAAAAACACACAAAATAATACATTTTCAATCTGGCTATGAACACGTTCTTGCCCTTCATATAATAGTATTATGTCAAACCAGAAGTTGATTGCTTCCCACGAAAACAAAATCTTAGATCAAATACACAATCTATATCACAATATACCCAGATCGAACACATCAATTTATTTTTGTTGGTTTGAGAAATTTCGATTTGAAGGTATTCTTGCTTCCCGATGGGAATTGATCTTGAGACATGAGGAACCGATGTTGAATATTCTACCTGGGGGAAATGCAATTCAATTCAATTCGGATCGATTCAGTTCAGGATGTGGTTCGATTTAACTCAATACGATTCGATCGCGAAAATTGTTGACCAAAAAATATGCTAACAGATTTGCTTACTTTAATTTATTAAAAAAAAATCATGTTGAGCGGATGCATGAGGGAACGGTGTAAGAATAATATGTGACGCGGAGGTGAATGATAGAATATGTCGGAACGCCCGAGTAAGACATGGAACAATAAAATGAACCATAAACTTGAGTCAAGCAACGTCAGAATAACAAAAGAGTAGGTATTGTGCCGAGATGGAGTTGTGGGGCAGATATATCCTCCCTGCTTACCCCTGCGGAGTTTGTTAGTTATGTGTCAAAATAATATTTACTGTCAATGACGACAAACTTCTTTTATTGAATCTTTCTTCTATTAAAATGTTTTGTTTTCATCTTTGTCTTTTTAAATTAATGGTAAAATATGTTGTATATGTATATTTCTGCTTTTATAATGTAATTTATTTTTTCTTCTCTCTGGTCCATTTTAAAATAATAGTTGATTATGTTTCTTTACAATCAAATATCAATGTAATTTATGGTTCCCCTACATGTTTACCACATTATACTGTAATGAATTAGCTTAATAGATACCATAGGTACCCAATTTGTAGAAACATTAATGAAACAATATTGTTCTCTCAATATAATCTATGTGTTATTTTTTTTTTTTTGTAAAATTATTAACCTCAATTCAGGCTTGTCTTAGTGATGTAAAAAATTCTAACGTTAAAATGATACAATGAAAAGAAACAATTCGCAATAAACAATAAAAAATATATTTGAAGACCTAAAAAATCTTCTTGAGCAATTCAATTATTTATTTCGTTGGTGTTTTCAATATCAAAAACCTTAGTTAATTGAAGATAAAAATGTTTCTAATAAATAAATGCATTCTCTGCAATAAAAGTGCATGTTTGATTTTTTGCGGTAAAAGCTGGTACTACAATAACTAAAGCAGTTACAAATTATTTGCATGTTGCTTGTCATCCTGGGGGAACTCTGCAAGATGTAAAATGTTCAAATTGTTGGCAACTGTCACACAATGAAAATGAAAACTTTGAAGATTTTTCAACATACTTTCTTGCAGTTTTACCTCCATTAATTCACGTCAGTCAGTCGAAGAGAACAGAATGTCACATTTAAAATACCATCAGATAATAAAATGTTTAAAGACAATGTGAATTTATTATTTTCATTTTTTGTATAAGTAGGTACCAATCGGTAAAATGCACACACTGATAAAGTTGAACGGTCTCCTTTATGGAGAAGTAATTATGAAAATTGTATAAAAACAATGAAAATTTCAAAAGTGTACTACCTACTTTTCCTAAAAATACTTTTAAAAAAAAAGGTAGAATTATGAAAAAAAACTGTTTTACCGTCCAATTATTTTTAAATTGGCATCGCTCTTAAACACAACTAAGTAAAAATGTTTTAAATCGTAAATAATTTATACAAAATAATATTTACCCAAGATTACCCGTGAACACCATCCCCAATCCGGTGAAACAATTTCAAATCAGTTCTGAGCAGTGATAATGCATGTACGAGATTGTTATAATATTATTCCAACACGAAACGATAATATTACGGTGTTATTATAATAGCCGAGGGGAAGAGGGTGTGGGACTTTGGACAACCCTGACTTGGCCTAATAGGTAAACAACGGGGCGCTGATAATCTTTTCATTCCTAACATTCACGAAAACAGGGCTGTCGCAAATTCAAATTAATGTTAAGGCGAAGCTTAGTGCTAAATCACTATTTTGATTTATCTTTATAACGAATTCGTGTACATTATGAATACCAAAAATTATGCTTTAGATTAATTGAAGGTTTTCCTATCATTTCGCTTGAGTAGAATAGAAATACAAAAAATAAATTACTCAATAAAAAATATAAATGTAAACTACTAAAAAATATATTTATCCGATAGAAATGTTTGAACGCGTAAACAACTTTATTATAGCTAAGATTATCTGTGACAGTTTCACTTGATGAACTTTATTGCTTTCTTATTAAATTATTTACAAAATAAATAAATACCAGTTTTGTGCTTGAAATCCAACGTTTCTAGACTCCGTTTGTCAAGCGATTTTAATGCCTATTACCTAAAATATAAGGTATACCAAGAACATACACATTTTTGCTTGTAGTTTCCTCTTAAATCGCAAAGAACTGACCTAAATACGTCTATTTTTCTGAAAAGCGTAATAATTTGAAATTACTTTAAATGTTGCAAGATGAAAAATAATAACGACGAAATTTTTTAAGAGAGTATATAGTAATTTCATTCAAATATAAAATAATAATGAGAAAAAAATGATAATAAACACGACAGTAATCCCATTGAAATATAAAATATTAATGACGAAATGTTGTAATAATCAGGACAATCATCTCGTTTAAATTCAAAATAATAACGATGAAGCGTTCTAATAAAAAGTATAGTTATCTCATTGAAATATAAAATAAAAACGACGAAACGTTGTCACAAATAGGACAGTAAACTCATTAAATTATATGAAATTATTTTAAATCTCATTAACATATTATAATATACTAACAACAAAACTTTTTAATAAACATGACACTTAGTTCATTGAAATACAAAATAATAACGACGAAACATTGAAAGTTTTAAAAGAGGACATTTATTTCAATGAATTACAAAAAAATGTACATTCAAACTTTTGGACTACATTAAATCAATCGTGAAAATACGTAAAGGCTGCATGACAAAAGTGGTTATGAAAACCAAAATAGAAGAAAAAATTATGAAGCGATGTACGAACGAAAAGTGCAAAAAATCTGAATGTTTGGATTCTCAGTCAACTTGTATGAAATGTTTAATTGACATAAAATCAAACGCTAAAAAGTATTTATGAAGTTCGATGACATTTTTTTATGAAAATGAAAATATAATCACTTCAAATAAATAAACCGTTAAGAAATATTACTTTTTATAAATAATAATTATATAAAGTGTATTCAGTTAAATAATAATGATGTAAATTTTATGTAGGTTACTACATATATGTATAAAAAGATGAAGCCAAATGTCAAATTGGTTTGTATATTTGAGAAGGTTCAATATTGACAGAATACGTACATGACATCATACCTCCAAAAACCATAACATTTTAACATAATACCTTCATTGAATTAAGAATTACATTGTTTAGAAAGAGAAGAATGGAAAAATCCCCATTTTCTTCGAAGATTAAAATAATAAAGCATTCCGAAAATAGTTTTTTAAAAATATGGGAGGACCGCACAAAAGTTCTTACTGCTCCCAACCGTCTGGAGCCAATCGAAATCAATATTAATCAAATTAAGTTTTCTTGCCTCAAATTGGTCAAATAACACAAAATTTATCGAAAATATTTGTTGCGCACGCCGGAATTTGAATCCGCAACCTCAGGATTTGAAGCCAAGAATCGTAACCATTCAACCACAGAGGCCGTCAGTTATATAATAAATGATATAAACAACGCAATTTATCGTTCAGAAAAGATTACAACCCCTTTGCAAATCAGCTTCGCTCCCGGGGGTCTTGGGAAGCGCCCGGCAACCTCCGAAGTTACCCATTCAATGGTAAAACTAACAACCAACCTTTGAAGCGGGGATTTTAATTCGTATCCTCGTTACTCCACCGCTGAACTAGGAACACCATTAATTTTAGCCGTAAATGAGCTCAGGTCCCACCGGGAAAGGGAGGCTTTACCGACGAGCATACTGTCTTACTCGTTGAGGGTGGATAAGTGACGTGGATTCAATATGTAAAGTTTATTTTAATTATTACACAGATTTATAATTTTTGGTAAGATATTTTTTAATTCCGAAAATATCGCGTACGCATTGATGTTCCAACTACTTGAAGAAAATAAAATAATGACGTTCATATCTGGCACTAAACACAAAAAAACCTGTTACAATTGGTTATTCTAAAGAGAATAGTGTATTTTCCACTTTGGAAAAGGGGTGAAAACAAACTTACGTATACAAATTTAAAAATGACTTTTTTATAATAAATTATTTATAAAGGTCTTTCTTATTTATATATTAATCTTTGGGAAATCAACATTTGAATTAAAACCTTTTTTTACATTTTTCACACTTTTCCAAATTAAGATTTCCTCCTTGTATTAAGAAATGAAAATAACAGTATTTTATAAAAAAGACCCAAAAAAACCATTTTCTAGTAATATTATAAAAAGACAGGGTGTATATAAAACAAATTAAATTTTACAGCGTCCTTTAGGTGATTTTGCACAGAAACGGCGCTATACAAATCATCTAAATATTATTATTAAATACTAACAGAAAAAAACAGAAAAGTTACTCTTAAAACACTCTTATCCATATAAAAGTGTTTTTTTTATTTTTAACTTTTCTATTTATTCATCTCGCAATTGATAAAGTCCACTTTTGACATCATATTATTCTAATAATTATAACAAGGTATGTTCAAGCGCGAATTTCGTTTACAGTTTGTTTTGCATTGATCAACTTTGAATGGGACAAACGAGCGTGTGAAGCGCGCAGGTATCTTCAAATGAATCTTATTTAAGAAAGGGTCATGAATCTTATTTAAGAAACCTTTAATTCCACTATAAAAATGGCTTAACTCTTATCCCTTTGTATTTTTGAAGTGCTGATATGATAAATAATATACTACTGGTGGACCTCATAAATGTTGTTATGCGTATTGTTGTAACTGATTTCCTATGTGAATTTTTCTTGTTTTTGAGTAGAGTGTAAAACTTCAAAAAAATACCTGTTATAAAATGCCAGTTGATGATGAATTTAAGACAAAAAACTTACTTTATTAATAATTGCAAATTCACTTTGTGTCGACATTTTAATTTAAATATAATAAATAACTTTGTTCACACCACTATTTAACTAAAATAATTACATTTTTCGAAGCCAATGTTTTCTCCGCCAGGATAAACACATATTACAAATAAAAATATACGCTTACTAAAAAACGTGATGATAATTTTATTCAATTGATAAACGATCGTGTATGTAAAAACCTTACCAATTGAAACGTAAAATAGAAACAAACGTCGAAAAATTTCTTCTCATTTGAAAAAATTGCTAGAACATTGTCCAATTAAAAATAATATTAATGATTCCCCCGAGGATAACCAAATAAATTGGACGTTTCGGTAACAATTATTTTACAAGCAATAAGTATTCGCCTGAAACACTCATCCACATTGAAAAATCTCCTGATAAAAGATACATGACGCCAACGCCAGTGTTTCAGGCGAATAATTATTGCTTGTAAAATAATTGTTACCCTTTGTGCTATGCATAAAAATCTTGTCTTAAACATTAGTTTACCAAAAAAAAATAATTAGACGTTTTAGATTCATTTTGGCACAGTTAAAATTGATTTTTAAATATTTTTTATATACAGATGCAGAAAGCAATTACTATAAAAGAATTATTATTTTTATGGATTTTTAATAAATTCAAGTGGTAGAAGCCAATTAAAAAATAATATGTATGAATCAACCTATCTTTTCCGGTAACATGAAACTTTGTTCACAATGTGATATTATTAATGGATTGAAACTAACGAAAAATAACAAAAATAATAATAATAGTAAATCGTTTTTGATCTGTCAAAGAATTTATATTAAAAATGCAAATGCAAAAATCATTTTAAATACATATAGGATTACGAAAGATTTTTTAAATATTTATAGTGAGGGATCAGTAGGATTTATATGTCCAATTAGAAGTTCTACCGAGTCGAACCCTCTGATATGAAAATATCTGGAGTCAGTGAATTATTTTCCCATTTCATCTCTGGTGATTTGACGTCTTGTTTTTGTATTGTTTTGTATTTATTATGCTTGTATAATGCACTTGCATAATGTGGATTGACTAGATGATCATTTGTGGAAAAGTGTGTGGAAGGGTTTAGTTTTTCTTGTGGGGAAGATTTAACCCGGACATAAAGTCGGAAAAAAATTGAATCATATTAATATAATAGTGAATTGGTCATTGGAATAGAAAATATCAATGAACTCATGTTTTAAAACACACATTACAAATCGAAATCCAAAGCTGCCATTTTCCCGCGAAACAAGTGAGTGTGCCAAAAGACTATGTTGTCAGATCTCACGCAGTCAGGTAAAGACATTTTTTATTAGTAATAATTCGTAGAAATTGTACAGTCTTAATACAATGTGTAAAAAAACACCGTTTAACGGTTGTGAAGTAATTTTTTATTAGTGAGGCTATAATATATACATACATGTAAACTATTGCTTTCTAAACATGTCTATTGTTTTGATTAAATATTGGTGTATGCAAAATTATTATATTTAAATTAAGAAAATTCAACTTCCTTACATTCTATACAACTAATAAATGGTATAACTACAAAGCCACATTATTAAATTCGGTCATCATAACAAAATATCATTTTTGTGGTCAAATACAAGGGTCCAGGCCATGCCCCGCGAGACTCAAACCAATTGTTATCGTTGAAGGTGTTTTAGAATTAATAATTCTCAATTTACATTGTTGGGGAGTAGGGGTGGCAAACAGAGCGGGAATCCCGAGAAAACACAATCCTCTCCTGAACGCGAGTTGCGTATGTTTTGCGGCGAAGAGCGGAACTTTATCTCGGCTAGGGTTTGAGAAGCGGATTCTGAAGACTTGTAAAGAGTTTTCGGTTCACCTGACGTCATCTTGAATTCGGAGCGGAAAGAGAAAACTCCTCGGGTGCTGATTTGTTGGAGAAGAAAACTTCTCCATGTGTTTAATCTAAAATGAATTCAGAGTACCTAGGAGTTTTCCCGTCTTAAATTATATATTTTGGATTATGATGTAGGGTCTGCTTATAAAAATAATACAGCACCTAAAAATAGATAAGATCGTAACAGCTAATAATAGATCGAACCTAATTCAATATTTATTGAAAAACTTACTGTTATGTTATTAAAAGATTTCCAGGGATGTTTCTAAAAAAATTTAGAAGTAAAAAATTAGAATAACTTTTTAAGAAATTCTAATCTTTTAAGAAAAAAAAAGAAAATAAAGAAATATTTTCGTATGGAAAAATGAACATTGGAATTTCGAAAAATTTATTTATATTTTGTGCTTCTACCATCGTGTACCTCCCAGAGTTAGAGCACTTAACCCCCGTACCCCTGTATAGTAAGATTTTGGATGGGTGTTTTCACATAATTAAAAAAAATCATTAAATTTCAAAGTTAAAATTCAAGTTCTGTGAAAGTACTATTTAAGTTCTGTCACTATCCAAAAACCCCAAAAACCAGTTCACGATGGAATAATAAAAAAAATGAATGAAACCTCAATGTTAACTTTGAAATTTGTCAAAATTCTGTGAGACAATCCGTCGTTGATAAAGATATTATTTGATAACTCTTAAACAAGATAATTTTATTCTAATTCATTAAGTATTTAATGTTAGTGTCTACAACTCTTGTCTGAGTAAGAGAAGGAAGGGTTCTTCCAAAACCGGTTAACAGTAGAAGTAAAATTAATTGTTAAAACTAAGAACCTATATCGAATAGAGATTGATTTTATAACGGGCCGTTTTTAATCAGCTCTGTAGAGGATCGTTTTAAAATGCATCAATGAAAATAATATATGTCGATCGATGTTCTGAGAGTGTTTTTGCAGAAGAGAACTGTCTAAGAAAACTGTTTTAGAAGGAAGTCAAAAGATCCCGAAGTGGTCCAGAAAACAGAAACATGAAATTGGTAAAATCGAAAGATGGAAAAATGTTGACGAATGAGGAAGAAATAAAAGAGAGATTGATGAAGTATTTCGAGGAAGTCTTCGAAAGTAACCCGAGTGTTTGTGTTTCCAGCGACGAATCAGATATGAATGATGATGGAGCGAATGTTACCGAAATCAGCATGGATGAGATAACAAGATCGATTAAATGTATGAAGAATAGAAAGGCTATCGCTTTCGACAATATTGCTTCTGAATATTTTAAAGGAGATAGCCGCATAGTTATCACATGGTTGAGCAATCTTTTTAACCAATGTTTAAAGGAAGGTTGCACGCCTTATGATTGGAGAAGGGCTGTGATCATGCCGTTATACAAAGGTAAAGGGTCACGTATGGAATGTGGGAATCATAGGGCCTTTAGCCTGCCTAAGTTCAGTTGGCAAGCTGTATGATAGAATTTGTATTTAAAGGGTAAGAAAGGAAACAAATGATAAAATAAGGGATGTGCAAGGTGCTATTATGAGTGGAATGGGGTGCATGGACCAGATCTCCTCATTGCGTATGCTCACTGAAAAATTTCTGGCAAAAACCCAGAAACTTTTCTGTGCCTTTGTAGATCTACAAAAATCATACGACAAATCGAGTCGACAGGAAAAAGCTACGGAAGGTGTTGTCCAAGTATGGAGTGAAAACGAATCTCACACAGGCAATTGCGTCTCTGGATGAGGGAAGTGCTGCATGTGTTAGGGTGAACGGTGGTTTTACGTGTTGGTTTGATATATCAAAAGGTATTAAACAAGGCTGAGTAATGTCCACATGATTATTCAAACTATACCTGGATAATCGAATACAAGAATTGAAGGAGGTAGGATTGGGCGCATATTTGAGTAATCTAAGAGTATGTTGCCTGTTGTATGATGCGGTGCTGATTGCTAACAGAATGGAAGATCTACAGTTTCTAAAGTATGAGTAAATAATGAATGTAAATAAGTCTAAAATGATGGTTTTGAAAAAGAGAGTACGAAAACAGTGTGCAATATAGTTGTGAATGAGGAATAAGTGGATGAGTTTCTGTATTTAGAGAGTGTGTTTACGAGAGATGGGAAGGCTGACAGAGATATTGAAAAAAAGGGGTAAATGCAGGCAACTCGATTAATGGAGGACGAAACGTAGTTGGCGCTAGCAAAAAAATGTCCAAAGAAGCGAAGCTAGCAGTCCACAATGAAGTGCTGGTACCTACCCTGATGTACGGAAGTGAGGTATAGAACTGGCAGAGAGAACTGTTAGACTGAATGCTGTAGAAATGAGATCCCTGAGGCGTATGTGTGGTAAACCCATGTATGATCGCTTGAGAAATGTGGAGATCAGCAAATAGTGCAAGGCTGATGTAAGAATAATGAGTAAGATCAAGAAAGGGACGCTTAGATGGTTTGGGCATGTAGAACGAATAAGCGAAGAAAGTAGTGCAAGGAGAATATATGATGCAAATTTGAATGGTAGCAGAAGTCGGAGACGCTCGAGGAAGACACGGTATGACCAAGTGAATCAGATACTTGAGTCGGGCCATGTCAAGAGTCAGAGTAGTAGAAGAGTATGTATGATACGATGTATGAATATGAATGAGGCAAGGAGTGTGTGCCAAGATCGAGTTGTTTGGCGTTCCGTCTTCTCTGCCTATCCCTGCGGAGAAACGGCGTGATGGTGTGTTAGTTAATTAGAGTCTAAGAAATTTAATAGCCCAAACATAAACTCTGTTCACCCAAAATAAAGATATTCCAAAGAAGAAAGACAGAAAAGTTAAAACGAGAGTTATCAAATTTATTAAAAATTTAAATGATAATCAACCGAGAGACAAAATAAAATCACCTCCCTTATAAGATAACAATCTCGAATAGAATAATGCTTTAGCAGCCGGATCACGAACTCCTTCTAAAATGAGGCAAACTTTTTATTAAAGAATTTCGTTCAAATTTCGTTAGGAATAAAAAACAAGGGTGGCGAGTCAGGAGTACCTACACATAAACATGTGTAAACAAAATAAATTATTTGATATATTTAATGGCACAAGAGGAAAATTATAATTGTAGCCTTGGGTATTCTCCCGACCGACATCTTGTATGCTTTTAAAACCGCCGCCGGCAACATTACACTTATTTCATTTTATTTTATTTCTTTTATACTTACTGCCATAATCTGGACAAGTTTTTATTCCAAGCAATACGAGTCTCAAAAACGTACTTAAGGCTTAACTATTATTATTCCGCTTCAAATTACGACGTCATTTTCTCGCAGGAGGTTAAATTTTTATTAAAATTTCCCGTTTCCATGGGCGAAGAATTTTCGTAACCTGAAGGAAAAATTAAAATTAATTTTTCTCCTTGATTTATGAACATTACTTGCATTATGATTGTTTATTTTAAGAGGTTTATTCCAATTAATTATCTTTTAAGGTGCCGGCGCGGCGGTCGAGTAAATCGTTTTTCTCTTCTTTGCATCATTCATATCATATAAGTTATATTTGTAAACGTATTTCGATTATTTTATTGTTAAATAATATATATCATACGAGGTGTCTGCAGATAACTGCACTGAATTTAGGAGGTGATTCCACATGGTAGAACATACAAATAAAAAAAAATTCGTAACTTTTTCGAAATTCCAACGATTTAAGGTAAAAAAAATTGAATTATTAGCATGGAAATAAACCTTCTGTGAATTTGTTAAATGTTTTGTACTTCTAGTGATCTGTGTTAACTTGTAGCTAATAGAGACGTTTATTTCTTCCATAACTGACGCACTTCGTTTGTCACTTAACGCCAGGGGACGGGAGTGGAAGAAGGGGTATGGGGCAGGGGAATGGGGCAGATAGAGGTAGTACAATAATTATTCGTTATTACCATTTCACAGGTGTTGCTTGTAAAAGTTTCATCCGAAACTAACACGGCGCTCATGGCCAAACGCTACGTAATGGCGTAATATACCGTCATTAGCAGAATCAATTAAGCCTTCAAATACCTCCATAAATCATATTCTACGGTGAAATCGATGAAAATGTTACGATTGTAAAGATATTTTGACAAACGATCGCGCGGGGAACACTTTACGCTGGCGTGTACTTCACGGAAATACGAGTACCGGTATGTCCTCAGAGCTGTTAGCCGTACCATATGTAGGAAACAATATTTATGCCAATACACGAGGCATACATTAAGGTCGGTTACTTAAAAGTAATGCATGTAACAGTGACGCTCACACTGTTCGAAAATGATATACAGGCTTTTATCCCCGTGATCGATTACTTCTGTCGTTTGGCTATAACATTGGCGTTGCATGGAGTGCATTATTGTTATATTAAATACTGTTTATTTGTCACTGCAAATACGTCACCCGTTTCTAGTGACAGGTAATTATGAATGCGGTAACTTAATGCGTTTCGCTTTATGCTCAATACATTCAGCGTATCGAATCTGCATACACAGCAGTGTACCAGTACATTGCTAGTACCTACCTCTCCCTGTTACAACATTGGGTGGTGGGCTTTGTTTCCCGCCTTAAAATGGACGTCTGAATGCGCTATGTATATACATGTTAAATTGGCAACGTTAATCTTTGTACGGTGAACACGTGAATCGTATATTTCAAACGGCGTAATAGGAAAATGAATATGCTTCCACGTCGGTATCAAATAATCGAACAGTTTGATTGAACACGAACATTAATCCAACTGAAATACACACTGCCTACATTATAATTTAATTGTCTGATGGAACGTCGAGAGAACGCAGCAATGTTATATTACTTCGCCATTAGAATCTATCATTAATAATATTGTAATTACTTGATAAAATTATCAACTCGGCAAACATGATTGAGCTTCAGTCCCATCTCGAAATAATATGATTTCTACGTGATAAAGACCAGGAAATAAAACGAGTTTTCATTTAGAAAAACTTTATCAAACCTGTTTTATGAAAAATACCAAAAGGTAGTGTAATTTGACCGTGCCAAATTGGGCTTGTTTATTGGACGTAATTGAAAAGGACTCATACGGGGGCCTGGGAGGCCAGAGCGGCAGAATTGGCCATACATTAAAGGGGACACGACACATCGTAACAGCTATCCCATAATTTAAAGCAGGTAATTGACTCACGCACGGTCGGTTTGTAGACCACATAATGAGTTATTGAGGAAAAACGAGGTGATTGCTGTATATGGGGCAATTCTAGTGAGCACCGGGGGCATTTTAATTTTTATGGTATTTGAAAAGCATCATTAGAGGGTTCAGGACGCATAAATTGTTAGACGATTAATCAAATAAAATATACAGAATTAACGCGATTGCCTGACATAATTAGACCCCAGTAAGTCTCAGGTGAGGTTAATTAGACACACACTTATACACGGGCTATGGCGTAGATTAACAGGTTCAACGCAATAAGGTGGTGATAGAAGAAACTTTATTGATTGCTTTAAAAACTCGTAGTGTTTGTTTTAGCGGTATGGCTCGGCAACTCAGATGTAAATTGATTAAAATTTCAATAATACCAATTCATTAAACCTAATGTACGTTCAGGTGCGAGTTTCAAAAGCACTATCATTCTCGGTTTACTGCATACATATTTAACAGCCAGGCCTGATTTTAAAATGAATACGTAGAGTGTAACAACCATACAAACAAACTTCCACCCGACCAGTTGAAATTTTATCATCGTAAATTACCTTCAAACTAAATAGTTTAAAGTAGTATTCAATTTTCTGGAATTAGCATTAAGGAGAGATGATTGCGAACTAAACATAATTACGACGCAATCAAAAGTGAGGCAAATAAATGCAAAGTTCGAACATGTATCCCGGCCAACAATTCGTTTATAATTTATCACCCTCTTGAGATCCTTTTAAGGGTTTCAAAATACATTACAAATAGCCATGAACTGAATTCGGATGGCCTTAAACAAGTAAAAGGCGAGAGGAAAACTTTTAAAGATTCTTTATGAACAACAGTGTTGCCACTTCGGTGTACTTTCATTAAACGCGAAGATTAATGCATTTTTTTTCTTCACAAGCTAAGAAAAAGTTTTCTTTCTGACCCTTACTAAGTTTATACGTCTATTAAGAGCAACTATCTCCATTGAGTAAAATTTTATAGTTTTGTCTTCAATAATTATTAAGGGATGTTTAAGATTAAATTTTCTAAGGACGGGTTCTTTCACAAAATTTTAATCAAATTTCAAAGTTGATTTTCAAGGTCTGTGAAGGTTTTATTCAAGTTCTGTTAAAACATTATTGACAAGTTGTTTCACGAAACTGAAAAAGTTACAGGGCTTGAACAGAATCTTCACACAACTTGAAAATCGACTTTTAATTTTTATGAATTGTTCGAATTCTGTGGAACAACTCATCCTTAGTCGCGCGTCATAATATGAATAAACTCCGTTCCGTTATATAACATAATAAATTTTAATTAATTCAATTATATGCGTGAGGATTCATTTTTACCATTATGTTTACATTCTTCTTTATTGTATTAATTTTTAAATGTTTACTCTGATACAAAATACTTGTATTTTTTTTAAAGAAAAGCCCTATATTAAAAATATTTATTGTTTACAAATGTAATTTAAGCCTAAGATAGAAATTCTCCAAGTATTTTTAGGTCTTATTAATCCTTACCAAAAGAAAATACTAAAGACGGGTTTTTTCAGAGAATTTGAACAATTCTTTAAATTTCAAAGTTAATTTTTGAATACTGTGAAAGATTTTTTCAAGTTCTGTTAATTTTTCAGTTCTGTCAAGCAACTAGCCTATAATGATATTATAACAGAACTTGAATAGGACTTTCACAGAACGTGAACATGAACGTTAAAATTTGATGAACTGTTCAAATTCCGCGAATATGCTTAGGACGGGTTGTTTCGGAGAATTTGAACAATTCTTCAAATTTCAACGTTAATTTGCGAGTTCTGTGAAAGATATTTTCTAGTTCTGTTATTATTTCAGATCTGTCAAGCAACTAGCCTATAATGATATAATATCAGAACTTGAATAGGACTTTCACAGAACTCGCAAATTAACGTTGAAATTTGATGAATTGTTCAAATTTTCCTAAACAACCGGTCCTTAGTGTATCGAGACTATCCGTATTAAATATCTTAACATATTTTTATGAATTCCGTGCACTTGGTATTGTTACCGATTGAATCTTGTTCAAAATTAGTTATGGATTAGGCTAAGTACATTAGTTTTAATACGAATTATATAATATGTAATGCATGAATATATGAATTATGTAATATATGAATCATGCAATATATTATATTTAAATTATATATGTATAAAAGTAATGTAGAAGATTATTTGATGGAGAATATAATATCTGTTTTTATTAAATAATAAAATTCACAGTCAGTTTTTAACTCTAATTGTTCATAAAAAAATTTGGCATTTCATTTTGAAAAGAGAAATAAAAGTTTATCGTTTTGGCTGAAAATATGCGCCGGCCGTTTTTAATTTATGTCCATGAAAATAATATCGTCAGTTCTTAATTGAAACTCCTGTAGGTAATTGAAAACTGCAGTAGTAAACATAACGCGGTATTGTTTATTTATTTCAATTACATTACAACTGGTGAATAATTTTAAAAAACAAGCAGAGATCAAAAATGGAAATGACACTTTGAAAACTCTAAACCATTTTCGATTAAAAATAAAAGCACTATCTGAAATGATTTTATTGAAAATCATTTAATAGTGTCATTAATCATTTAGTATTTATAGTTTATGCAACATCGCATTATTAAAATTATTTAATATTACACTTATTTTGGGGACACCGGATAAATACATGTGTATACATATTTTAAGGTCCTTCCCGACCGTAATATAGGTACGGATTTTATCTCAAATCATTTAAGAGGAAGCTATAAGCCAAAAATGTGTATATTCTTGGTATACCGTATATCGTGGGTAATAGGTATTAAAATCGTTTGACAAACGGAGTCTGACGGAACTCAAACGGAAACTGTCACAGATAATCTTAGCTAAAATACTGTATTTTTTAAAAGTTGTTTCCTTCATGCGTTCATACATTTCCATTGAAAAAAAATTTTAGTAATTTACATTTTTTTTTTTTTGAGTAATTTATTTTTATTCTAATCAAGCGAAACGATAGGAAAACCTTCAATTTTTTCTAAGAATATTTTTTGGTATTCATACTGTATACCAAGTCGTTATAAAGATTATTCAAAATAGTGATTTGGCACTAAGCTTCGCCTTAAATACAGTTCATGACTACAAATTTTAAATATGGTTAACCCTTAATATATCTTATATTAAGCTGGGTGTCCGGGGTAAAGTTCGTTACTTTCAGGAGGTGATCCAACATGATGGTAGAAGTAAAAAATAAGAATAACTTTTTTCGAAGTTATTTATTTTCCCATTCAAAAATATTTTTAAATAGAAGAATTTTTATTTTCTTGTGCAAACAATTCAACTTTTTTACCTAAAACTATCTTAAATCATTAGAATTTCGAAAAAAGTTATGTTTTTTTAACTTCTAAAATCACAATCATTCACCAAAAACCAAAAAATTATAGTATTATTAAACTTATAACTTCGAAACAGTATGTCTCAATGCCCCACTGATCTTGTGTCGCTAATTAAAATAAACATTACGAGTTCTATTTACTAAATTTATCTTGCCCCATTTATATCAATTATGTAACATAAGTCGCTTGGTTTTTTCAAAGTTTTTAAAATTATGAATATAAATAATAAATGCTTTGTTTTACTCCTAAATCTACTGAATATTTAAGACCTTACTGATAAACGTGTTTAAATTTCACGCCATTAAATAAACGATCATTAATGTGTAGTAAATGGTTGTTTATCAATTGCATAAAATTTAAAACGAATTTATTAGTAAGGAGGTAATTTGTAAAAAAAATTACATATCAAAAAGAATATACATAATATATTACATCGTTAACATGTTTTTACACAAAAAATTACGAACGTATTTTTTTAAACAAAAAATAAATATATAAAAATTAATTGAGAATAATTCGTGTTTAGGAAGGGATGTTTGTTTGCTATCATTGTACGAGATTCTTTTTGAAAATGTAAAAAAATGTATAAAATGTCAAATGTAGATGTTGTTTATAATGGACGTATAATGCACCGGCCGACAAACATAATGTACCTGCTGACAAACCATATTACATAAGTATTTAAACATAATTTAAATGTTTATAAATCAGTGAAGAAAAATAAATCAATAATGCAAGATTTCATTACTCCTCCCTAAAAATAACTAATCAACTGACTTCAAATACTCAGTATCTAATCTATAGTTCATGATTTAAGAAAACTGCACCCTTCAAATATTTAATCTTCCATAATAAATTATCCTGAATAAATTTAATAGTTTCACATAAAAGCAACAAGAATAATGTACGGCGCCTCGTCGAAGGAATTCAAATTAAGGCACGGAGCGGATGAGCAGGAAGGAAAGAGCGCCGTGATTGTCCATCAAATTAAGGAGGAGTGTTCCATCACGGGTAATGCCGACAGAATGCGTTAAACTCGAGAAGTCGTGGCGAGGCGAGGAGAGACGACTCGGTGGAACCGGCGCACAGAGGAGCAGATTTCAAAATTATCTACAAACACACGAACAAAAACTTCAGGAGTAAACTTTTTCTAACTATTTTTATTTTAGAAAGAGTTCTAACATCGTAATGAAGTGTGTATTTGTATGTAATGGGGAATTCCAATTATAAATATTTTGTTTCGTAAATATATTCACAAAAATATAATGTATCTGTGGTAGGAAGGTAGGTAGTGTGATTATATCGTTGTTTTGAAGAAACGAGATAAACAAATTAAATTAAAATATGAAAAAAATAGTTTCTAGGTAGGTAATAGGGTAGGTAAATAATAATAGGGTATGAGGGAGGATAAACATAATACCAAGTCTTATTTGTGTTTAGTTGGTTTGGTAAAAGTCCCGTTTGATTGAGTCCCTCAAAATCACTTTTTTCTAATTATTCCCATTATGTGCTGTTATTCCCCAATATGTGCTTTCCTACCATAGACATTATGTATAAGGTCAATTCTTTCAGTTTCAATATACTTAGCAGGTTTATCGAACAATATTTTGTACATATTAATTAATCGTTTACAAAAATTGCCTAAACATCTTGTAACTGTAAACAAATAATTTTATTTAGTAAAATAAAAATAAATTGTTTTTACAGTTTCACAAAATCATGATATTCTATTTCTCTTTATTCGTTTTTGTTTATAATGTTATATGTAAATTGCATTTCGCTTAGTTGGTTTATCGTATGTTCATTTCACCACGTTATAATGATCATTATATTTTATAATTATCATTTTATATAGCTGTTCGATTCCTAAATATAATAAAATAAATACAAATTTAGACCATAAATTTTTTTCATTGAAATTCCCAGAAGTCCAAAATTTTGATTTGAATTTTGGGCTCCGAATTTCGCAATGTAGCCCACTGTGCAGCGGCTCAGAGTAAGAAACAACGTAACTAAAAGTTACTAATAGCTGGTGGCACTCAATTTTTGATCAGTGACATGACGAGGCTTGATGTATGGCTATTAAGAACGGAAAGTCTTCATCTTTATTAAAATCGTTTTTGACATCCATTTTAGCATTCATTTTGCATTTAAAAAATCGTTATCGTGAATATCAGAGATCAAATGTCATTAAAATCACGTTTAAAATCAGAAAGCAATTTTTCGAAAATTATAAATTTTGATTTGACATAAATAGAATAAAAGATATTTTGCTATTTTTAATAATCACTAATCATAAAGAACGGAATCTGTTTCTGTCAAATTCTGAAGCAGCAAGGAGTCTCGATCGGTGAGCCTAGACATCATACAATTTAGAGATTTTTCTTTCTGAAATTTCTAGACCAACTCAAATATCTTGCCACATAAATTCTATGGGAAAATTTATATATTTGTAAAAAATAAGATAAATATTTAATGCGTTTAAACCTTGTTGAAAGCCCGTAGTAAGTTTATTTTTTACACATTAAATTAATTAATAAATATTACAATCTTTATATGGCGTTGTTCTCCGATTATATCCAAGTGGTAGCTATGTTGGCATTGGTTAGCTCAGTTGTTTTGGCCAAATCATTAACGAAGTCGAAAAAAAATTCATCGGTAATTGATAGTGTCATTAAATGTTTGTATTAAAGTTTGCTCCAATTTGGCCGATCCCTCCGAGACGACTCTATTGTGACTCGAAAACGTTTTGGCGCGCGGCCCACGAGCTTTTAAAGTTCAAACAAACAATGCCGATGCATATGACCTCCGAGTAATTATCGAGTAATCTATTGCAGTGTACGGCAGGAGGTTCGGTATATGTTTTAATGCAACTGAGAATTTGGTACTTTTCTTCCCGCATTCTTCTGCGGTCCGGGTACCTTCGCAATAATTCTGTGCCTCGTTCAGTACTTTACTTTTGTTTAAATTTAAATTAAATTACTGTAGCGTATTACTTACTTATTTATTAACTCACGACTTGAAGGCCTTTGTATGTATACATTTTCAAAGGTAATTTGTTCAGGTTTAATACACAGAACGTATCATAATAATCTGAGTATGTAAGATATAAGCAGGTAAAATACAAGTTATCATAGAGGTTAGAGATAGTTCTGTTATACAAAAGAGTTCGGTAATTGTATGTAATAACGAGTACAAATTAAATGTATGGTAACCTTGTTGATATTCGTAAAACTAAACATGAACAGTTTGGTTTTAAATCTTATGATCATATTTATTCTTCTAACTATTATTTTTAACGTTCTTAGGCAGTGCAGATTATAAAACGTACCCATTTAAGTATGATAAAAAGTAAGGAAAAAAAAAATTTAAAAAAAAATTCATGATGTATTCGTAAATACTGTAAATCAATTTTATTTACTTTCTTGCGCATTCGAAACTAATTGCTGTTAATCGCAGGGTAGTCTGAATTTTCGACAAATCAGAATTTAAACCACATTTACAATATTTTTTTGTTGAAAAAATATAAGAATAGGTATATCTAGCTTGTCTAAATTTTTGACATTGAGATCCAGTTTTGAAAATGACAATTAAATTCTAGTTCAATTTATTGAGTTCATTGAACTTAAGTTACGCAGGACACACAGACAACCCAAATTATTTTTTTGACATTTATTAATTAGCATACAGATAAAATCCAAACAAACTCGTGCTATTCTTCTAAACAAACGATTAAGGTATTTCGACAGCAAATTAAGAGATACTTATGTAATATCGGTACCATCACAACTCAATTGCTCAATTCTCAATTATTCAACATTCTTTTGAAAAATAATAAAATTTCATTAAAAGTGATTAAAAGGGGCCTATAAACCTTACCTAAAGTTATCTATTTAAACAAGTTTTTTTCACTTTTCAAGAGTATGTTGAATTTCCATTCTTGTGAGTAGCCCGGTTAAATATTTTTCCAGGGATATAAATATAAAGAAAATACTTAAATGCACAATGACTGCATACTATTGTTGGTTTAGTAAAGAATCTTAAAAAATTTCAAATCAGAACTGGGTACTTTTATTATTTTTAATTATTAAGGACAGGTTGTTTCACAGAATTTGAACAATTCGTCAAATTTAAAAGTTGATTTTCAAATTCTGCGAAGGATCTATTAAAGTTGTGTTATAATATTATTATTTGCCAGTTGTTTCACAAAACTGAAATAGTAACAGAACTGGTATAAAACTTTCACAGAACTTAAAAATCATCTTTGAAATTTGTTGAATTATTCAAATTCTGTGAAACAACTCGTCCTAAATGAATTTATCTGATTTACTTCTCGTAAATATACATGGGATTATCAATTATATTAGCTAGTAGTTCTGTGAACAGTGATCTTGCTAATTTTCCCTTATTTATTAAATCAATACCAAAATTACTTCTAACAAAGTTACAGACTGCTAAAATGCCAAATGGTAGAGTTTTTTTTACTATAATTCAATTTTTATTTTTGACTATTTTAAGAATATGATTAAAGTATGTAGTTTATTCACAATCCACTTCACTAGGAAGCGGACTGAAGATTGTTGTTTGGGTGTTCTATGATGTTTCCTCATATTTTTGTATGAATAATGTTAAAACAGAACTTAGCTAAGCTATGTCAATAACTTATAATTATTATTTTAATTATTTATTTATATTTTTTCATGATGCCGGCTGTGGCTTGTTTTGGTTTTCACGAGTATTCAGGTATAGAAAAAACTATTTTGTTGATTTTTTAATGGCTATCTTTTCGACTAAGAAATATCACCCGAAATGTTTTCGTTCCGGATGAACCCGACAATTTTAAAACAATCACCGCACGCCGCGCGCCGCTGGTATCTGGAGATGCAAACACATTCCGCAAAGAGCGCACAACCAATACAATATTCTCTGAAACAATAGTTCGTATAATAATAATTCAGTCAATCCCGATTAGCTCAAGTGAGCACACTGCGTACGTAGCTACGTATGAAAGTCCTATGAAGTTAAGTACATACTAGAGTCCCGATTGTATTTATTGTCGTGTCAGTGTTGCGGATATTAATTGAGCTCTCAAAGGAGAAACTGACAAAGAAGAGAATAATGTTGGAAAGGTGCGCCTTGGACCATCGACAACGGAAATACATCTTGACAAAGAGTCGACTTTCACAATGGCTTGGTTCTCCCTTTATTTTACTTCTATTTCAACTGCGGCAATGTCGCTAATAAGTTTAAACGAAGCAATTCTCAGAACACACTCAGTAAGTTTGCATCGCAAAGAGGAGGCGTACAAAAAGTTTATTTAAGTGTATATTCGGTATAATTCCGTTTATAATCCGCCGTTCGGGAATTTGTTCAACAACTCTACAAAACAGAGAAGTTATTAAGTGTGCGAATTTTGTTTCACTTTTCCTTGAGATTGTTACAATACTGCTTACAACCAACTCCATCCGCCCGCCGCGCCGCCACCCTCCTCTCAGCGTTGCCAACACCGGCAAACCCTGCCTCCGTGAGGCACAATATCACAATAACGCAATAACGGAAAATTCGCTTGTACTTCGGATTCTTGCGGCAAGGATATTTCAATTACCAATTAGGTACCTAAAATAATAAATATTTACCATAAAATATTTATTTTAAAAGATCTCTGATCTTCAACTTATTTAAAAAATAACATAAAAATGTCACTTTAATATTACTTCGTGGATGCAGAAAAAAGAGACTCAATCAGAATTTAATATTTATTTGTGGTTTTCCGCCTTTTAAATGATTATCTCGGAGGGAAAAAACCTGACACTTGGCAATCAAATTCCGTTTACCTTTGAAACGCTATACCAGCAATGAAGGGCTGAAAGCTTCCGCCTCGACAGGATTGTGAGCCACTTGGCGGGATCGGGTAACTCGGAGAACCGCTGTATAAATCGTCAATCCTGTTTTAAGTCAGGAACGGGAGTGAAGTTATTCCTCCCCGGGGATCAGAATCGCGGAAGATGTGTCATACGAAGGCGATAATAATTAAAGTCAGCTGGAGCGCCATCAAGAAGCCAATTAGCGGACCAGGAAATTAAAACTCCTATTTTCCTTGTCATTTGCAGGTTTATTGTATGCCTCAGTAAAATGCAATGTTGATTGTTTGATGATTAACACACAAATGTGGCATTTCAGCTATTCACTAATTAAAATAAACAATTAAAAAATATATATATTTATATATTGTTAATTTTTTAAACTAAATTACAATCTGACCCTTAAATAACATTTTAAAAATTGAAAAAGTTAGTATGTATCTGAAATTAGTAAAACAAAAATATATTCTTATTGACCAAAACTCCTACTTTACATGGGCAAAAACCATAAATCTACTTAATATTTCAAAATTAAATACATTTTGATCAGTAAAACCATAAATCACATAATGCACTTATTATATACAAACACATTTTTCATCAAAAATTATAGATAAACAATAAAAAAATGTTTAAAGCCACATCCAAATATGACAAAATAAACATGAAGGAAATTAGAAGACAACACAAGTATAACACTAACACAGTAACAAACAATCCGCCTCGCAACAGGAATCCCTAGTGGGCAGGACTGTAAATATAACGTCCTTACATATTTATAATTAATAAGGTTACACAGTATGACAAATACATCTTAAATAGTCTTTAATAAAAAATGAAATATTTTGCAAATATGTACGTAACTTAATACAAATTATTAAAATCATTTCCAAACTATTTGTATAAAAAGAAAACCGGCGAGATACGAGTATAAACCATCAGCAATAAAATGATGTTTATGTTGGTAAAACTAGATTTAAGCACTTTATATTTTTTAGATTTTCTTGTGAAAGAAAGACACTATGCCAAAGAAAACACAAGAATTTCATTCCATAATAATTGCGAAATGCGAATGACATGAAACGATTTGGTTTTACGATATCGTTTGATGACAAAGCGGAGAGGCACCATGAATTATTCAACGTAATTTTGGATGTCTCCAAATGAGGAGAATATTTGATTACGCATCACGAGCTGCATCACCGCACGCCCACAACTCTTCAAAATAATCAGAATGTGATCTGCCATATTACGGATATTTTCACGCTGTGCAAGTCATTTAGATTTACATGGAAATCTTAGCTTGTTTGCCATAGGTGCTAGGTTTACTAACACAGATGTCGAAGTTGTGGGTTTTATTTCAAATTTTTTTGTAACTTTTCATTCTTCTAAAAAAATCGGGGATTGGTTTCCTCTATTTGGCGAATTTTGGTTTGGAAAGTAGATACGTTTTACTTAGGTTCTCGATTATTTCAAAGTGTTGGCCCGCAGGCTACAAAATTTGGTGGTAAGCACACGATTTGATTTGGCAATAATATTGACAGTTGGAGAAGGGTACAGACAATTCGATCGGAGGTCAGGAGTTACATTAATCTACTATGTGTATTTGTATATATAAATACATATAGTTTATCCATTACAAGAAGGTCGCACCACCGCAGGAATATACTTCAAGAAATAAACATAGACTTATTTATTGCTTTAATATTCGTTGAGAAACGTTTACCGCAAAGGGGTGGTTTGGAGTCGTTTGGGCAGTCACGATATGCGATTGATTTATTCAATTTTTAATGTAATCGATGTGCAGCGCATGGCATGGGATGTTATTTCTTTCTTTGCTAAAGGCAAAACGCTGAATTATTCCCAGCGATGCGAAGCGGCAGAGCAAGCCACAAGGAAATTCTCATAATAAGTCATTATTCCATTTACGTAAGTTAACATCCGACTTATGTCCCTGTGAAGGTTCAAGCATCTATTTATTCCTAACAGCAGGAAATCATACAGCCCTCTTTAACTTATGTTCGACATCAATCATTCGTTTTTATAGTCGGCATTAACATTGAATTTTTGATTACGTAATATGTTTTAAATACTAAACCCACCATCTAAATACGCCGATGTGAAAATACCCGTAAAAACATCACGCTAATTTCTTTGTTTTTTGCCCTGTGGATCGTTCTTTAACAGAATGATTTAAGTTGAGGTAAGAAATTCAAAAACTTCCCTTACAACCGGAGCATAATTTTACAAAAAATTCGGTTCCCGCCGTGACATTTTTATTTTCGAAATTTCCCATTATGTCAAATAAATCACTTTGAAAATAAAAGTTTTGCCGCATAAATGATAATACTGCCGTTACACGGAAACTGTCCTAAATGCGATTGTGTAGGAATGTGTCCTGTAAAATATTACAAGCAAAGGAAACTGAAATTCAAGTAAGTAACGTTTCCTTTAATTAAGCTTAAAAACAGTAAAAAATTAGTCCTATTCAAAGATCATGTTATTCGCGAGGAAAATGATTACAAATTTTTAAAACAAAAAAATTACCAGAATACTTTACAAAACCTTTGATTGTTGAATAATTAATTGTACATTTGTTGATTCCTTTTACGGTTGGTACCTTAATACAATATCAAAATCAATTTTTAAAATAATTTTTTAGTACAATTTTTGTAATTTTTTTTTCATTTAATTAAAAATGTTGCAATTTGAAAGTTCTAATTTAAATTCTAAGAGCTCATGATTACGTTACTAGCAAAAATATATTTAACCCCGAAAATCCAATGACTATTTTTTTGTTAATTTCACCAGACTAACGTTAGAGAGTTTTTGCAACTTGAGAAAAATGCTTTTCTGCTTTTTGCTAGCTCTAATTAAATTTAAAAAAAAAACATATTATAGGACAATAACTAATGAAGTTTAATTTGATAATTATTTACATACCAATTGAATGTCTATTGACCTGCAATCGTATTTCATAAATTGTGTATGTACAGTAATTTTATAAATTCCAATGTGAATATTATCATAACTATCTACGCCAAATAATCAGAAGACTTAATCCTGTCGTGTATAATTGTATAGATGACACCGGAGATATCGGGAACTCAATTATTATTCATTCTAATAGCCTGTTGGAAAAAGGGAGCAGGAGCGATTCTCTGTATTTATCGATTGTGCTCTCAGGCATCCTCTAGGAAAATTTGTCTCGATTGAAGTGTCGAAGATAATTATTTTAAATTGTTTATTTTCAAACAGAAGCGCTGAAATATTCCAACATTCCCTGGGAAAGACTTCAAAGTTAGTAGTCTAACCATAATAGAATTAATTGTTTACAGACCAATTAATGAAAGATACTAAATTTTCCTTCGTCTGCTTGAATTATTTTACATAAAATCATTTATAATTTCAATATTGTTATTTAATTAAGTGTAGAGAATGTTGTAAAATTGGAGAATTTTGATCATTTGACTGTCACAGGTGACTGTTTATAGAAAAAAATTGATAAGCATCATTATGTATGTATTCCAAGAATTCGCTATTCCCCCACCTTACGTCAAAATTGCAAGAAATTTTTTATGAAAATAATACACAACTTGACTTCTAAATATTAGCATAAGGAATACTTATGTTGGTGGTCTAACTGTACCATCCGTACGAACCACAACAGCACAGAATCACTATGTATATAAAGGAATAAAATTATTTAATCAATTACCCGCTAATATGCGACAGAAAAAAAATACAACAAATATTTAAAAAAATTAAATCATATTTTTGTAGTACCACCATATAATTTTAACTTCCTCTTAGATATACTCTTGACTGTTTTGTTATTCCTAATATTTTGTGTACATCCCATATATAATTTCTTGTTTTAATTAGGAGTAACTTTATAATCTGAAAAAATATTATGTCTAAATCTCTAATATGTTAAATTCTTAAGTTTTTTAAGAAATTACTAAGTTGTCGTCTCCTAACCACAAGCGTCAGCTTTTGAAGGAGAGTGTATAAAATATGCTTTAATATGCTATATTTTGTAAAAAAAAATAAAAAATCTGTACCTACTGGCCTATCAAAGTGACAAAATGTTCTAAATTCCTCTAGCTCCAGTCTTAAGCCAATCGTCAGTTCTCAAATTTTCTTCCATACAGTTCGTCCACTTTTTCCTTGATCTACCTCCTGATAGCTTTAAAAGCAACCGCTTGGTCATTTTTATTATACTTTATTTTATTTGGTTTTACGCTCAGCTAGGCTATAACATGGATTATAACAGAAATATACCCAGGTATATTCTGCTCACTAGTTAGCTATCGAAAATTATACACAATGTTTTTAAAGCATGAAATAATATTAACCTGATAAACTAAATATGAAACAATGAGTAAAAAATTAAACAGTAACATACAAAAAAATAAATACCAGAACAATACTGCATATAAGATAAATCACTAAAACTGTGACAGCAATAGTTATTGTGAATCATAAATAAATAACTATATAAATAGTGATAAATGGACCAACAACCTTCATGGCAGAACGGTAGGATCCCCAAAGACATCGATTCTATTTCTACAAAAAATATATTTTCGTTTACTCGGGAAGCTGATTTAAAAGAAAATCTTTAATAGATAATATTTTATTTACATAATTTTACACGATAAACGGATTTTGCAGTATAAAATTTTGTGGAATCTTATATAACTTCCTTATGTTGGCTGTTTGTGTTTAGGATAGGAATGCTCGTTAAGAGAAACAAATCCGCGGCCTTTTTTTATACAAAACTTGAATTGACGCCAAAATACCAAACCAAACTAAATAATATTTTTTTATCAATAGGTGTAGAAAATATCCAGTACGGATGTGAATTTTACTGATTTGTGTTTCATATTATAAAATAAAGGCCGTAACAAATAGAAACTTTGGTAATTATTTGTTACATATGAATTGAGACTTTCACGGCCAAAAATGTAATTGTAATTTACTTTTGGGGAATTATACCCCAAAACTAAATCACTATAAATATTTTTAGTTGAATATAATTATTAAAAAAATATTACCTGTCCTTTTTTTAAACGAGATTTAATATAAAATAAAAAGAAAGGTTTTACAGATATTATTTTTATTAAGATGCACACTATACATAATATATTCAACAGTCATTCTGCATTGAAACTGTGAAAGATCGAAATGGTTTTAGAATTTTTTTATGATGTAGTGTACAGCAAACTTACAATTCCCCTTCTACTTATCCTTTCAATTTCCTTTTACCTCACATTATTCCTCAGATCGAAGATCAAAACTCGGAGTTAAGAAAGGTTAAAAAATCAAGTAAGTCGGGGTTACCATCGTAAGCTAAGCCTAAGCCATTCGGAAGTTTATTTAGTTTTAAATCGTTTTCATTGAACGTCACGATTTTTTTAAATGACTTCTCCGAATGAATATTGAATGTCGTTTGAATTTAAATTAAACTTTATGGGCGGAAATAATGTTCGAGTAGGCTTTAATTTTAATTATACTATTAATTGTTCCACACGCAAATAAAAGCGATGAGTACTGCGCAGTACGCGGCTACTAGCTGCTACTAAAACAACGCAGCAAGCGGGTGACGTACATTAATGGAGGTAGCAAGCAGAAATCAAAATGAGGCAATAAAGCTCACAGCAAACGTTTCCTTTTCAATTTAAGTTTCACGATAAATAAAATATTATAATCTATCATTTAGGCCCATCGCCATTTAAGGACCTAAGTTAGGAGATTATTCGAATCGTAATTATTCTCGGTGACGCGATTTTCGGCAGAGAGTTTCGCAGTAAAGTGAGAATATAATTTTGTTCCACATATTATTTAGCATTTAGGACTGGCTATTAACTTGCGGTAATCACATAATGGCATTAAATATACGTGATTCGATATCACGGCAGTTAATTTCATTAAAATACAGCCGTTAAAGCACACAGCAGTACTCGGTAATGGGGTATCAAATATCAGCCAAAGCCGCGGGCGTGCCGTAACTTTTTTTTCCGATTGTGCGATTTTTCAGAGCAAAACTTTTTATGTGAATTAAAAAGTATCTACGTACTGTAATACAACCCCAATCTTTAAAGAACTTTGTTTCGAGATATAAAATATAGAATTTTAAATTAAACTACCCCTGGGTAGTAAGAATAATATCAATGTTTAACACGCGATTTACCGAAGCTCCCTGAAGATAAGTGGAAATCAAATATTGTTTTGTTGCTTGCAATTTCAATTTGTAAAACTCAATGGTATTTTTAAACTCAATTTTAATTTGTAAAACTCAATTTTAATTTGTAAGACTCAATCTTAATACGTAAAACTCAATTTTAATTTGCAAAACTCAATTTAAATTTGTTAAACTCAACTTCATTGTATAAGACTCAATTTTAATTTTGTAAAACCAAATTTAATTTAAAGTTTTTTTTATTTATTCAATAATATTATTGTTCAATTCATAAGACAGTTTGATAATGTCTTCTGAGGGCGAAACAGCTGTCATGCGTTGTAATAATTACACAGCGGGACAGAAAGCTATTGAACAGTAGTATTATTGAATACATAAAATAAAAACTTGAAATTAAATATTGACTTAAGCTATACAATGCCGTAAAGATTCAACACTTTATTTATCTGGACACCTTAAACCAAATAAGAATAATTTAATTTCTAACGGAGCGACGGTTGTACCGAAACTAATTCGAGTGTTCTTATTTATAATGTTATGATCATGATGCTATGTTTCTATACAACAATATTTCATAAATTAGTTTTTTGAGGAGATTTTTTTTTTATTTGAGTTTACAAAGAATATACAGTTGCATGTGTAAATTCATTTCACATTTAAATTGAATATAAAACAAACCAGTTAAGTTCTGTTAACAAATATTTTTATTGTTACAGGTTATGAAGAAAATAGATATTTAAAGTCATTGGTAAAACATGAATGAAAAATAGACGAACAATAAAAAATAATCATTTTGATTTAATTACATTGTAAATTAATTTGTTTTTAAAAGTTTTTAGGGTACAATGGAAAATAACAATATCTCTTAGGGTGTTGTAAGTTTTGCAGATAGGTCCGAGTAAAGAGTTTTGGGCGTATTTTGATTTGACATTTTGTTTGTAAAATAAGATTTTGATCTAGTATTGCGTTCAGGACAGCGAAATGCAATCTTTTCGAATGGAGCTGGTGAGTGAGTAATATAAGAATATGTTAATACCTGCAAAAGTATATCAAAAACTCCGGGAGAAAGGAAATGTTATTGATTCAACAATAGCACCGATATCCATTGAAATGTCATGATCCAGAGCATTCAATTACAGATTTCTACTCGCTGACAGCCAAGGTTTGGAAAAAACTGTATCTTTAATAATGAACAAATTTAAGAATGTGAATAACAAAAGTTATGAATGTATGAAATCCGCATACATTCACAGGTTTTCAATCAGTATTCTGCACACAGTGCACTTCCTTAATAGGTGCAGCTCTCACCGAGTAGGCAAGTTGGAAAGTAAGCGAGTAACCAGTTCGAGTAGTTCAGATCGACACCGGCAAAGCGCAGAGCCCAGAGCCCGTCTGCGTCGAGATTGTATAATAATGATTATTTAAAGAGAACAGAAGCAATTGGAATAATGCTGAATGTGAACATGTAAAAGCACTCAATCCAGTCTCAACCTGTGCAGATTCATTACAATTCATTTTAATATGTAACGTTCCCGAGCGCACGCGCGGAAAAAGGCACCCAGATAAAATTGCAATCGAATCGCGCTACGGAGTACCCGAATCTCCCTGCAAAGTAAATTGAATACACTTTCATAATGGAGTGTACGGAAATTAAAACGCGCTATCTCTCTGGCGTACGAGAGCGGGCGTACGGGCTACGGGGCTCGAGCGGCCAGCGGAGCAATGGCGGTGCCAGGACCCGGGGCAGGAACAGTTCGCCCCTCGCGCGAACTATCGAAGTCGAGTGGGAAACTTTGCGCAATAGGCCATTCTAATAACCGCTCGTGTGGTGCTTTTTTCATTCTTGTAACAAGACGATAAACGGAAACTTTCATTCTGAGAATTCTTATTAAAAACGTTAGAGCTTGCATTAAAAATGAAAAAGTTGTAAACTTACGGCAGAATACTTAACTTTGAAACTTACGTAAGTTCAACAGAAGTTGTGTACTTTTTTGACAAGATTATTATCTGACTGTCATTCTTTACATTGCCTCGTTTCCAACTCTGTTTTATAAACGTTACGTATTGAACATTAAAAACGTTTGTCACTGAGGTCTTCCACAGACGCAATACTAAGTGGATTTAATCACTAGAACGTTTAAATAAATTTTTATATCAGTGATTAAAGTTCGTCGGAAATCATCGCCTACTACTGGAAAAAAATTACGGCGACCATTTTACACAAGTTGATAAATTAAACCTCATATGTCATTTTTCTTCTGATTGATGAAATAAAAAAAAGTGGTTATTATCAGAGGAAATGATTATCTATTTCTATTATTGTGTATATAAAAATGTCTATAAGTATGAAGGAAGTAACACTACCTTTTTTAATTCTTTTCGGCCATGTTATTTTGTATGAAAACACAAAAATGTTCGAAAGACACAAAATCACAACAAAGGGATGGATCATCAAGCCTTTTTATCAAACAAATGTTTAATGCGGAGACAGACGGGGGGAGGGAGAATTTTTTCAGTCGTGTCTGTTTACATAAACCCTATTTGACCTCCATTTATACACGAATCGTCGCCTAAATAAATCGTGAAATTGCATCGCAATCAACTAATTTGCCGGCAGAGTCGCAATTCACCGAACGGTCGGGAGGAAATCAACAGTGAGCAGACGTGAAGGTGGAAAGAGGAGAGAGGAGAGATAACAGAGGAAAACACATGGAAATAAAAATATAATTTCATATGTTTAACACGAACCTAGCTAAATTCACAGCATCCGTAAAAAAGTGATAATGCATCTTATTTAACCAAAAAACTTAATATTTCATTGATTTTTTAAAAATATTTCAATTGATTAATACATTTTTGATAATTGATGTACTTTATCAGAATTGTTTGTATTAGGTATTTTGCTATGTATTTTTCTGTTATGGTTTGTTTTGTCGTTATTTTATTGGTCAATGACATAACTACTCTGATCACTGTCATATATGCATGTATAAAGACTGTTTATAACGCTAATAAATAAAATAAAATAAAAATAAAATAAATAAGAGAATAGGTGAGGATAGAGAAGAGGAACGGATGATCGAATAGAGAGAGCAAAAACTGACTATGAATAGACACATTCACATAAACTGAACGGAGTCAGATTCAAAAGTCAGCTAATTATTCAAGTGAAATCCACCGGAAATAGTCGAGGATAACTGGATTAGCAGTCTCACTTTATGTTGCTTCAAAGCTTTTAGTGTTAGCTGGTCAATACTCACACTCGTCTTTTTAGCGACTGTTTGGGATACTTGGTAACTGATTTGAGATTCTATGTGTTCTGCTGTGGCTTGGAAAAAAGTAACGATATGGCCTTTGGAATTTAGCAATCTTCAGTTGCATTTCAATTAGAGGAAGGATGTAGTTTTAAACGAGTGATAAAAAAAACCAAATAGAGTCACGCGGGTTTACCGTATGCGGTGGGTAAGTTTTTAAAATTTTTTTATTGAATATACAAACACATTACAATAATTTAAAAATGTAGATATTTCGAGGCTGATTGCGAAAAAATTAGAAATTTTTAACAAAAAATTGCCCAACTCAATTGAGAAATTATTTCTCGTGTTTGAGTTGGGGAGTGTTGTGAGTCATTATGGTATATAGGTTGTAAAATTTCACTAGTTGATGTAGCTAAAAATAAGTGATATAATAATAATTCTCCGCGCCCGTAATATATACTAATAATAATAATATTTGGATGATTTTTACAGCGCCGTTTTTGTGCAAAATCACCTCAAAGGCAAATCACTTCAATATTATAAATCTTGTTTATTTTTAACAGTGGTTTAATCCGTACCGACTGCGTACACCTACACTGCTGTATGCGTCTCTTTACCTCGCATTTGGGTCAAATGTACGCAATCGACATGTATGTCATTTTTTTGTATATTGTTTCGATTTATAGATTTTTGACTGACATTTGATTTTGTGTTTGTTTGAGAATGCTAAATATTCAATCGAAAACAAAACAATAGAATTAAATATCCATGGCGTTTCAATGTAAAAATTGCGTACGGTTACCCCACACGGAGAAAAATACGCACGGCTTTTATAAATAATATTTACTGTTGAAAATGTGACTGCACGACCATTTCCTAATAAAATATTAGTCATTCAGAATATATCTGAACACGCGTTCAATGCAGGAGGCTTTGTCCGAATAATGTATAATGGAAGCGAAAATATTTTTGATTTGAAGAACACGTGTTCCGACATCTTCAAAGTATATTCGTGCTTTACAGATAGTTTGTTATGAAATTTGTATATTATATTATATATTTGACCGTATTTTTAATAAATTAACAATACTTCATATCATTAAGTTTTCTTCATGCACGTCACTCAACAGAGCTTATTTAAATGTAATTTAATGACGGGATTAGTCAAAAGAATGTCCCTTTTTACTAGGAATGCGCTCGGCACTAGAAATGCTTTGCCTTTTCCCAATTTTGCTTTCCCTATTCAGATGCAATTAACTTACGCGTTTATTTCATTATTGCAAGGCTGAATATGTGTCTGGGTACGCTTTTTATCTGTTAGTGACACCACACAGAAGTTTTATCTAGCTGTCTGCATCAAATTGGGTTATAGCACAACCAATCGGGGAATATATTGTTGGGAAAAGGAGGAAAGGAAGGTGGTTAAGTGGCAATTCTCCAAAAAAATCAAAACAGTAACGTTAAATCTATCGTTTATAATCTCGATGGTGATCTCTCGCGTGAAACTAATAAAAAAGGTATGTAACGGAAATTTTGAAAAAAATGTGCATTCTTTTAATTAAAAGTTTTTCATAAATATATGAAATTCAATAATGCAGCTTATCTGAACTCGGAAACTGGTCACTACGTCCGCTGCACTAGTCTCGTTCTACACAAAATACACAGAAACAACTATTTATGGTAGGTATTACCACCACCATCCAGTAGGTACAGTACTACAATAAGTGTACTATAGCAAAACTATTACCAGCAGGACCCAGTAACCAGTACATTTACTACAGCAAAACGGAACCGGTGGACATTAGTACTGGGAAAAAGCGTAAACACACAAAAAGTCATTAATTATTCCAGGGCCGAAGCGGTTAATGCACTGCGCGCCCGCATCGATATATTCAGGGGCCGGATTAGACCATGCGGCCAATCCTGATATTTATGGCGATTTTTCTCCATATCCAAGCTCTATTTTAATTCTCTTAATAACTTTGTCAAGTTTCGGGTAAATAAGGGTACTGTTGTTTAAAGAAACAGTGTGTTCTATTGTGAAGCATATGCAAAAAATATATAATATATGCGTCCAATTGACAAAAATTGGCGAATAAATAATTTTTGATCATTCAATCAATGGAAATAAAAATGTTTTTATTTTTCTTAATACTGCCGTAGACTCTACTCACGTCCACAGTTTACTAAAGGTGTTCTGGAGTTTAAAAAAAATTGTTGGTTTTTAATAATATTCCCCACACATATCATCTTTGGGGATGCTGTATGGAGATTTTTTTAAAAAGGAAATGAAGAAGTGGAAGTTGGAAGGTAAAGGGTATGAGAGTTGGGTAGGAATCTAGGGATCAGTGTACCTAGGAGTGACGGACGTATGCTACCCACTGCAGCGCAAGGCGATTGGTTGGGTAATCTGCATTATGGCATATTTATATAAAAAAAAAGGAATTTTGAACCAATAAAATCCAATTAGAGCAATACGAAGTCAAGTAGTTATAATTTGAGACCTACTAAGTTACTACAAACTTACCACACAAAATGAATAAAAATATTCTTTTTTTTTTCTAAGAAATGCCTTTAAATATCAAAATAACATTATAATCCCAAAATCGAACACTGAACTTGTTAAAAATACCTACCGCTATCTAGGAATAACTTAGTATAAAAACCTTCCTCTAAATCAAAAAAAAAATTCGAAAATATTCATGAATTTTAGCTTAAATAACTTTATAATAACTCTGTGATCATGTAAGTTTTTGTAAATCTACATTGACTGAATAATTTTTTTTTAAGTCGAAAAATTGTATATATCACACATGAAATGAAGTAAATCCTTGTAAAATTATGTCAATCCACATATGAATGCAATAGCAACTTTTACGATGGAATAAAACGGATAAAAATACATTTGGCATTACAGCAGTTTAGAAATTTGCAAACACAAATCTAACGACATTGTTAAGGCGCTTTTGTTATCCTAGTAGATGATATTATTACGTAGAATGTATGGTCAAAATTTGGCCCGTAAATAACGGTTAAGATCATCGAGATGCAAATAAGCTCGCTTGTGAGATTAGCCGGACCATTACCTTCCTTCATACGGAATCCCTGTTGTCAAAATGATTCGCACGTACTTTCAAAAGGTTCTGAAATAGTTCTTTACTTAACATTTATCGTTTCGAAAATGAACCACGATTCTTACTTTGGTAGCTTCATTATACTTCTTTTGCTTCATGTATAAAATGTGTTATTCGGGTTTAATTTAAAAAAAACATATATTGGCAATTTGATCGATGTTTTCAAACCATTGTAACTATCATACAAAACCTAACCTAAACCAATATATTTCTGGTTTATTATATGTACCTGATCTAATCACGTTAATACGACCTTCCGGATAAAATTATTGGTTATAATTTTTTACTACGATGAAAATAAAAAGTTTTTTCAAGAATGGGGAACCAAGGAAGCCATTTATGATTCAAAAATCATTCTACATGAACGGTAAAAGTCATGGGATATTCTGTTTTATATTGTAAAGTGAGTGTTTTTGTATCTCCTGCATAAGGGGGATGAAATATAAAACAAATCGCTTGAATACAAGATTAAAGTTCAACAGTAATTTGTAATAATTGCATTGTAGGTAGGCGGTAAAAATGAATGTGAAAATATATTACATGTATTACAAGGTGTGGAGCATTTTGCATGATACCTTATCTATTTCACCCGCTCGGAAAAGAAGAGCTATAAATATTCCACCCGCAACAAAGGGCCGGAAAAGGGTTAGTAGAGTAAAGAGTGTGAAGAATAGAGAAAAGAAGAAAAATGGGAGCACATTAAGTGGTTACGATGCGCCCTCTTATACGAGTAGCATTCATAGGTATCTTGCTTTACTGCTGTGTTGCATATAGATACAAACAGGGCTGGCCTTGAGCGAAACGGCGACTGACCCGAGTAAATTTTGGACGCCCCTTGTCAAAACCAGTAGACGTCTAGGTAGGAGATTACTGTAATTAATAATATTCAGATGATTTGTATATTAACGTAGCGCCGTTTTTGTGAAAAATAATCACAAGGGCGACGTGTTATGTATTATCAGCGCCTTGGCGCCTTTTAACTGCTCCAATTGCGCCAGCGTCGGGCCGACCTTGGATTCAAGTCAGGAATGCAAGAACGTTTTAGAAAAAAAAATGAGAAGAAAATTCGTCCACCTACAATGTTCGAAAAGCAATAATCACAGAATGAATCTGTTTATAGAAATGAAGGTAATTTTTTTCAACAGGCGACGGTTATCATTTTGAAATTTTTATTATTGGTATTTTTTTCGTTTGTTTACACAGTACTTTTATAGTTTTGTTTGTTTTAAACTCTGCATATTTGAAGCCAACAATTTAAAATGTAGTCAGTGCGCATTCCAAACTCATCTTTTCTGTTATCTATTTGATAGAATATATAAAATCATTGAGAACATAAATTCCATACCATAGAACGTCCGATATAGATACCTGATATAGAATAACTTTAACTTACGTTCTATTCTATAAAGAATCGATCATAAAATAAAGCAAGTTTGAGAGAAATAAAATATGTTGAATCGTGTACACGCACATCAAAGCCTTTTCATTTTCAATCGGTTCGTTATGAAATAGATGCCAGGTTAAGGTAAACTTTTTAAATAAAAAAGTAAGTAAAAGAAAATCTTTATCGTTTTGTGAAAAAATTGGTATAAATCTAATGAGGTTGGACTTATGAGAGATTTCTCCTCGGAAGATGGGATGCCAATTTTTAATAGGGCTTGATAAAAAATTAAGATTCACAATATCAATTTTCAACAAACGTTTGTTTGTTTGGAATTTTCGTAGAGACCATAAAAATGCATTTTAAGATATTTAACTTAAAGTCCTTCTAGGCGTTGGTTTAATAATAATTTTTTTTTTTTTTTAAAAAAGAAAGACAAATATTCCCGGGTTACGAATAACCCAACAATATTTGAAAATCTCTTACTACCACCACAGAAAGCCGAAAATGTTGCTTGTGTTGTGATGGAGGACTTAGCCAGCCGAGGAATCGAACACGCGACGCTCGGGTGAGACCCAAGCGCTATGCCCACTCAAGCACTGACCGATTAAAATAACAATATTTTAGTTCTTACATGCCATACCAAATTTGGTAAAGCGTACGATATTTTTACATGTATAAGATCTGTGATTAATTAATATTTGGTAGCTCATATACCAAAGCTTCCGTACCAATGGTGATAGTTCCACCGCCCCATTGGGATATAGCGTCAGAACTTATAACGTTTCATTGTGACTGGAATCAACAGTAAGACGTTTGCGTGATTGATGGTGCGGCAAATAATCGAAGGAAGAGTCGATAAGGGACATTACACATGCGCCACAACAAAGGGAAACCAAATGGAAGACATTTGTTCCGTAATCGACTCGTCTGCCTTCGCATTCACGTAGGTCTGCTTCTACCCGACCCCTAGCCTCAAAACCAAATGAGATTTTCGTTTTTTTTTATGGGACTGATTCGACGTCCGATTCAACCGGATTGTGGTCATACAGTCAAGGTTCTCACAGTAAATTTCTTAGGTAGGTTCCACGAGAAATGAGAAAACATCCGCAGTGACTTATAAATAATTTGGTCAAAAATAAAAGCATCCCAATTGTTAACCTAGCCGCGAGACTATGCACGTACAATATGTTGCAAGGTTCAAATTAGAGGAAAAAGACGGGGAAGACGAAAAAGCGAAAGTATCTGGCTATTCAGATGTAGCCTCCAAACACGGCTACATCAATTTCAAGTAATGTTTCGATTCTGAATGGTGTTCTTTCACCAGGGCGATATTGCAAGTATATACCACTCTTGAAAGTGCTGCAAATATATTATTTTAAAAATAAAAATCGTACAATAACATTTATTATAATTTTTTTAAATTGGATACGAACGCCGGGATTTGAACACGCGACCTCCGGATTCATAGCTAAGGACTGTAACCACTCAATCACGGGGGCAGTCTTTATTGTTTTACAAAAAGAAGTACTGTAGCAAGCAATGTAAAACATACATATAATTTTTTATTTGCAAACCGCATAAGAATAAATTTTGTAATCTAACTGCCCGGAGTGAGTGAGTGAGACATGACATTTCCATGTTGGGGGAACGTTCTGAGGCCGCACGAAGTGGGGAAGAGAAGGACATTACTCTTACTAATTATCACTCCGGGGTACGCAGAGAAGATGGACAACCACATGACTCTGTCTTTCTTAAACACACTACTTGCTTAATTTACGTTCATACGGAATCAGAACTCAGAATCTTATAATAATGCTTACATATTGCGGGTCTTAACTGCAAACACTGTTGTTTGGGCCGTTGAATTGTTATTTACAAATTTGCCAGTCAAGCGTTCCTAATCCGAGACCCGAAGCAACGAAGAATTGCTCAATTCGGACTTTTACTTACCAGTCTTAAGATATGTAAATTTTCATTCCAGCCTGAGAAGGATTGATGAATATCCCCGCCGGTTGTTGGGAGAAGAGTTGCTTGCTTGACCAACATCATTTTTCACATTTCGCCGGACAAATGTGTCGGGAACGCCCCGTTATCAATCTTAGCTGGGGTTTTTTTGCCGATGGCCGTGTCCTACATCCATTATCTCCATTCTGTTTTGAAAAAAACCTACCGGGGATGTATAACTATGCTAGGGAGGCTTTTGTGTGTGTCAGAGTTTTAAAGTCAGCTGTCAGATTTGACAGCTGACATTTATGCCACATGAAAAAAATCCAATTTCTCTTTGCTAGTTTGATACCGTTTATTATTTAAATGATTATATTGTGAAATAACACAAAACAATCAAATAAAATTGACTTGCGCATGCCAGGATTTAGTCAAGAGCCTAACCCCTAGACCGCGGAGTACGTATTTTTTAAAACAATTTTTATCTTTTTTTACTTTAAAAAATGTCTCTACAGAACAGCGGCAACAAAATGTTTTAGAAATATGTATATTTAAAGGGGTTTATTCTCATAATACATATAATTATTTTTAAATTAATTTGAACACATACTGGAGTGGACGATACTATTATTATTATTAAGTATCACTCTGGGGAGAGATCAGAACTCGAAATCGAAAAGTGGCTTATGATGGCTGTCCGGGTATATAGCACGGTTGATCGATCGACGATTTATCGATAGTGTTGATAACTTTTTACCATTCCAGGTCATATCACAACGACTAAGTGTTCATAATGTATTCGATGTGAGGTGTTTTTTGTAAGTTAGCGATCTGCAGTCATGCTCGGGAACAATGACAAGTTATCGACATAATTGATAAATCCTTTATCGATCGACGTTGCTAGATTCCCTGTACTTGACTTGAAAATATGTTTAATTCCTACCGGGATGTCATTTAACCAGGTCCTACCTCTCCGTAACCATCATCATGCTGAAAAATTATTTGAATTATGAATCATTACAATTGCAAGAAAATAGTGCATATTCGGGTGCGACGATTTTTTAAAATAGAAACAGGATTGGGACTACCTAGAAAGCAAGTCATTGGTATTTTGTATGTAGATACTCTCGTTTTTAACTTAAAAAGAAGGAATTTGACTATTTCGGATACACAAAATAGCGTTATAAGTACTCATTCGTTTTGTTGTGGAGATAATTATCTCGAAGTATCCCGGTGGAACTCACTATACTGTGGTTGCGTTGTGTGCTCCTTTGCAGAGATGCTGTGGTAATAGATCAGTCATCTGGTTTTCTTTTCATACCTTGTTCCATACTGTCACCAATTCCAGTAAACACCATTTCATTGCGTTTCGTCTAAATTATATACAGTCCATTTACAAGTGAATCCGAAGCTTTAGAAGTTTCAGATGCAATAATGGCTTTACATATGTTAAGTGATCTGAATTGCCGAGCCAGCCATCTTCTGCCCTTTTTTCTTTACCTCTTGGCTTTTGTCAGTCTCACGGGACTTTCGAATAACATAAACTCACTGGCTCCGAGCACTGGAGACGCCTGTACCGAGTTATATAACATTTTATGGTAAAGTCTACACAAATACATTTTGGTTATATTGGTTATTCTCAATTTACAACTACACTACATCCTAGAGCTCTACTGCCTACAGAGTCCATCACATCAGGGATCTCACACTTTTTCCCGTACTGTACTTACTTGGTGCCGACGAAGAAATTGAGATTAATTTCGCAGCTATATACACGTTCCTTGGAGAGCGACAACGTCTATCGTCTATCGGATGCGATAGGAAAATGCAGTACGGTAAACTGCGACTGAATTTTTCAGTAAGCTTTCCTGGGTGGGAACTTGTTAAAAACCAACTTAATCGAACTCTTTTATAATGATAAATTTATATTAAAAATATGTTAAAGTATAGATAAAAATTCTTATCTGCACTTGAACGCATTGCCATTATCAATAAATATTGGTGCTATCGTGGTAAAATGACATTGGTTAGTTTCTTTATGGTCGCCTTTTTAAATATTTCTGTAGATATTTATATGTTGAACAAGTTCGTCTTAATTTCTCCAATAAATGCGTTAAATGGTAGTGCCACATTATTCTTCCATCGATTAATAAAATTTGGGATTGAAAATACGAATAAGCGTTTTAAGTATTAATGTATAAAATAGTATCGACAGTTTTCGACTAAAAGAAGCAATGTTTTTTAACATTGGTTTTTGCCCGCACATATTCGAAGGCGGGTTGAAAACCAAATGGAAAAAGTTTCCTAGGACTCGATGCCTATAATTCATAATCATTATTATTCCGGTTCCAAAGTATATCTAACCCAGAATAACAAAATCCAAGGGCCGCATTAGTTTATAAACAGTTTTGATAGATTACTCGGAAAACGCACAAAAGTTTTTCCATATAAAAGTAAATGGCAGCATGGTTTCCTTTTTCATTTGGTTACCTACGTGATTTCCTCAATTTCTTCATATAAGTCATCCACAAACCTTTGTGTAAAAGCTTACCTTTCTTACTTTACGTTTGAAGCTTTGTGAAAGTTACTCCTCGAAAAATATGTCAAAGAAGAGTATTGAAAAAAACCTTTCATATCATCTTCACAATCAGCAAATTCTGTGGCAGCAACCTGCTCCTGGAAACTAAATATCGAGAGTGAAAACTTATACCTCGGAAGTTTTGTCACGACAGGATTTTTTATCTCCTGTGGGTATTTTGGGGGTTTTTGTGTCGCGCTATATGGGCGATTATACAGAAAAATACATTTTAGGAATCTGATCATTGTTCCTCGAATGACATAGGAAAGGCGTACGTTAACCCCGTTTTCTATTGAACTCTATATTCACCCAGTGGTTGAATCTCGTTCCTTCCTTAACCCTTTATGTTAAGGGAACAAAATGGCGACTAGGGTTTATTTCGGTTGATTTATCGCCAGAACACGTGAGACACCCACGTGCCCTACTAACACGTGTACGATCAAGTGATATGTTAAAATATAACCGCGACGACCTCATTTGGTGGGCCTTTTAATAGCATCATTCGCGTCATGTTGTAGCTAAATCCAAACTAAATAGAAATAACCTTAACTTGCGAAACGAAACAATTCACAGTGATAATTAAATAAACACTTGTATTTAAAATATATAAAATTGTGTAAAAAATTATGAAAATGATAGTGTTTTTTTTTAATTTATTTAAATACAATAACTTTACATACCTATAATTATAATTTAACACATTTAAAAAAAAATATTGATAATGTTAGCCTCACTGGGTGCTTTTTACGTGCTGATCATATAAATATCATAGTAATAGACAGGCAAAGTTCATTTACCTATCTGAATAAATTGTGAATTGAAGGAATAAATAAATAAATGTTAGTACTTAATCAATTAAGTAATGGGTTTGGTAAAATTTAACGTTTCACCATTGAAAAATTATATTTTTGAAATTAACATAAAAATGCCAAATACGTACATCGATCCCCATTCAATCAAAGGAATCCCTTTTTGTACGATGTAATTCCTTACATTGTTATTCGAAATAAAAAGGAATAAATATGGCCTAACCCAACATCCTCGTTGGAGTTATATTCATTGTTTAAAAATTCAAGAGGTTCGCCCGGTTAAGCCCGTATGCTTTATTAGGCTATTGCCCATCACGTAAAAGCGTTATTACCCCTATACAATATGTTTCCTTTTATCCTTCTTTAAAGGGCCAAATCTTTTCTCGGCGTTATCTTACCTAATTTATCGAACCTAATATCGGCTTCGAGTGTGGGATCTTTCTGCTTATTCCGGGCATTGTACCGAGCTGCTGATTTCGAGAAATGTACTAGGCCACCGCAGATAAGGGAATTGGATGTTTACGTTGAAGGCAAAATCCACAAAACTATTCAAGGCGGTTTTTATTGCCCGATTTGTATTTTAAATCTATTTTTTATTTCTTTATTTATCGTCTTATTATACAATCCTTACCGCAAACAAACACAATGGTTTATATTAAAAACATTACAATAATCACACATATATTATTATTGTTGATTTTAATTTTCTTTCAGTGATTTTACAGCTTAGTTACAATAAAATTAACATTTCGATGCGATAATCACAACAAAAGTTGAACTTTAATTATTATGAGAAAAGCCTTTAATTATTACCGACACAATGCAGATTATTTCCAGGCCGAGGAACAACTCATTAAACAGCTTGTTAAATCGCAACGCAAAAGGAACAGTTGACTGCACAAACTGAATACAAAAGAAAATGCTCCAGCCTCCTCAATGCCATTGACACTCGCGTAACTTCAACAGCAGTGGCAAAAGTTCAATTGAATATATCTCAAAATTGGTATAATTAAAACGTCAGAGGAAAGGTAGAGAGAACAAAGATCGAATCGGGCGAGAATGACGTTAATGTCGCGAGAAGCAAAATCCGCTCGGTTTAGTCAAGGAAAGTAAGTAGTTTCATCAGAAGTGGTAGTAGGAATCAGGCTGCGTTTAGTTGGGACTGCTTGGTGCCTGGTGCCCACTGCCTACTGCCTAATGCCAACTGCGTGGCGGGCTGGCTACGATGCGGAATAGCTATAGACAATGGAATCGGTAAGTTTGCCGCTATTAAGTATGCAAGCGCATTAGGCGGAACAAGGGGACGGCGGGGTATAAAATGCATCCAGCGGAGGAGCGGAAGACATCTGCCGGGAGCAAGATAAACTTTATCTGTCTCCAGTCTTTCACCTCCAGCCAGACCAGCGAGAGGCCCTCTGCCGCCTATAATAGAAACTTGTCGGAACTGTTTTCTTCTAGTTGAATTTGTTTTCAACTCCTCCAATCGACTTTCAAACTAGTGATAGTTGAATAGGGCACATGTTACTGGCTCGTATTTTTCTTATAGGAATTTTTTAATATTTCATCACAAGATAAAACTCTTCGACGGACGATGCCATAACTATTATTATGCATAATATGCAATAGTGACTCCATGCCTTATCAATAATGCAGAGAGTACAGCACTTTCTCTAAAAAAACAGACGATCTGTTCGTTCATCTGGTGTCTGTTCTGAGCAGCAAAAACTCTCGAATGTGAGCTCTAGCGTCATGGAATTTTCCCATATTTTAATGACTTAAATTCAAAAGCCAATGAAACTGCTGTATATGTAGCTTTGAAACAATCATTTAACTGTGATAAATAAGATTTGAAAATTTTCAATCGTTCAGTAAGAAAAAAATAGTACCGAAGTTTCGGTCGAAGCCGGAGAGGTACCAAAGCTAACAAGTCACTTGATACCAAAATAATCAGTTAAATAACAGTACGTGGCTGAGTTGACCTCGCTTCTGGGTCTAACCCAGGTATCTTGAGTTAATTCATCGACTGGTTAAGTTCTCTATCACAACGCACGCAATATTTTCGCTTACTGTGGTGGTAGTAAGAGATTTTCGAATTATTGTCAGGTTATTCGTAAACCGGGAATGTTCGTCTGAAATAATGATAATCGAATATTTGAACATTGCATCAAGCTGGATTAAAAGTGAAAATCGTTCAGGTAGAACGCCGTTAAATTTAAAAAATATATTATCGTTTAATTTCCTGTGTTCGAGAACGCGCTTATAAGATCCGATTCAATCATCCAATTTTTCTGATCTATTTTTAGTATTTTGTGTACTGAACATTTATTTACCAGCTGATCGATTTTTACACCCAGACAAACTCGCCTGCCATATCGCTGCATCCAATTTTCATATAATTCATTCATCAATTCAGATTTTTCAAAACTGCAGAGCTCTTTTCAGGTTTCGCTGAGCCCTTTTTGATTTTCGATTGTTTGACTTCTTTTTGACCGACATTATTTAATGGTACATATTTATTTTACACTCGATTTCCCCGAGATTTCGACAAAAAAAATTTAAAATGTCTATAAAAAAATTACATTGATGTTTCAAAAGTTCGTATCTAATGGTTGAAATGACATTGCGATCTCAAAATAGTTGAACCAATCTCGAAACTTTAAACAGGTATTTTTTTCAGTTTTATTTCTTGATAGAGCATACAGTTCAAGGACTTACTTCAGACAATAATTCACACCACAACATTCTCAACTAAATTTTAACTAAACACCATAAACAACAAACAAAAATAAATTAATGCTAAAATTAATTCCTGCAAGTCTTTAATTAATGTGACAGTTGTTCCGCCATTCTTCCGGAACTAAATATTGTTATTATTAATAGCTGCAAATATTTTATTATTGTGGCAGCTGTTCCGTCATTCTTCCAGAACTAAATATTGTTATTATTAAGTGCTGCAAGTCTTTTATTATTGTGGCAGCTATTCCGTCATTCTTCCAGAATTAAATAATGTTTTTATTAAGTGGTGCAAGTCTTTTATTACTGTGACAGCTCATCCACCATTCTTCCGGAACTAAATATTGTTATTATTAAGTTCTGCAAATCTTTTATTATTATTAAATCTGTTCCGACATTCTTCCACAACTAAATAATAACATAAATAAATCTGATTTACTTTCAAATACATTTGAAAATGAGTTTACTAACACAGTAACAATAAACAAACTATATTGATATAAATATCATTACGCAGTTAGAGAGTTTTTGCGACATAAAACAAATAGATTTATAATTATTGAAGACAATATTAGCGATTCCTAAACAAAATTTTTGATTTTTGCTGATTTTTCTGTGAAATTTTTGCTGATTTTTCTGTTTCAAATTTTTGTCTAGGAATCGCTAATATTGTCTTCAATAATTAAATATTACAATTTGAGGTTTTCCTAATTGCGTTATTCCAAAAATAAAATAGAATTCTGCTATAGTGGTTTATTTTGGGGGTGATATTTGTAAACGTATTTGCCCTGATGCCCTGCATACATTATTTTGTACTAACAACCATGTATGCAGGGACGTTGGAGGATCTAAAATCGTTTAAAAATAAATGTAGCTTCTTTTTACAAACAAAATAGAGTCCTGACGTGTGCGGCTAAGGAGGTTAAACAATCAATTTCCACACACAGCCGTTGAGAATGGGTGGGTCCCCTCCAATGCCCTGATGACGGAAACTGTAATGCTGTTCAAAACGTTGCCTAAAGAAGGAGGTAGCGCAACACGGCATAGTAATAAAGTAATAATACTTTTGGAAAAACATGATAAAGGTATTAGAAAAACATGCTATTTCTAAATCATTTTCTCATTTATATTTGTATCTAATGCAGGCTGTTAAGGTTTGTAAACAAACGATGCCTTCCGAAGAAAGAAACCCCAAGTCGTAACTTAAAGTGTTTTTCTAAAGTGTTGGTTTATGCAGAGTGAAACATTGGTGATGTAAAACTAAGCTAAATTGCAAGGCGACTGAAGATTTATGTTGCAAACCACCTGAGGTAATTTTACTTGAGTCTTACCTAAGCATGAAAAATTATTCCTTAACATCATAATATCTATGATAATGATAAATACAACCACATCTTTCTACATAGATACAGGTTCTTGTTATACATTTCAAAGTTGGTAGAAAACGCTTGCCAAGAGAAGAAAAAATCATATAAGAACAATATTTATGGAAGATCAACCCTTACAGTGAATATTTTTGGTATTATTAGTTTTTCTTTTACATATTCAATAGTATTATTATTTGAAGTATAAAACAATTTACTTATAAACATGCACTGCTGTTTTGTTAATATAATTATTACCTTATGCCTTTATCAGACACTTTCATAATACCTTCGGAAGACGAAACAACCTTATATAATTATAATTTATTGCCCAGCATAGCCTATTTTTAAATAAGCCGTTAATAGTTTCAAATAAAGTCGCTATCCGTATATGTCTGTTTGTACGCTTAGTTCTTCTAAACAATGCAACGGATTTTTAAGGTTTTAACTATAATTTAGAGAATTTATTTCGGAAGATTGAAATACATAATGCATATTATATTTACAAAAAGGAGACTAAAGTCGATGTTTGCTTTTTATAAAATAGTGTTCCACTAATTTTTTGTATTGTTGTTGAAACAAAATCGAGACTCTAGGAAGTGCGACAATTATAGAGGGATAAAGCTTATGTCTCACACCATGAAAATATATGAGAGGATTATAAACACACGAATTAGGAATATTGTAAAAATACACGACGATCAATGGGGCTTTGTATCGGGGAAATCAACAATAGATGCTATTCAAACAGTCAGAATCATAGTTGAAAAATATCGAGATGCAAAAAAAGATTTACACATGGTATTTATAGACTTGGACAGGGTACCCCGAAGCCTGATATGGGCAGCATTGAGATCTCATAACGTACCAGAAGGATATGTGCTCTCCATACAAGATATGTATACAGACGTAGAAACACAAGTAAGATGCACATCAGCGATGTCACCAACATTTCCAATTAAAGTAGGGGGTACACCAAGGATCTGTCCTCAGCCCATTGCTATTCATAATGGTCATGAATTACCTAACGAGTCAAGAAATGAATAGTATTCTCAAGACTATGCTTTTTGCAGATGATGTAGTACTGATAGAAGAAAATCATTGTGATCTACAAAATAGCCTGGAAAGGTGGAGAAAGATCCTGGAGGATAATGGACTAAAAATTAGCAGGAAAAAGACGGAATATTTGTATTTACCATTTGAAGACCCAAATGCTGTAACTAATTCGATGCAATTGGATGGAGTAACATTAGCCAACTGTGACTCATTTAAGTATATGGGCTCACTCATCCACAGAGACGGAGGAAGTGCAGCAGATGTCAACCATAGGATAGGAGTGGGATGGATGAAATTTAGATCCGTAACAGGAATTTTGTGCGACACAAAAATGCCAATAAAACTTAAAGGAAAGACATACCAGACTATTGTTAGACCCGCGATAATGTATGGCTCTGAATGCTGGACTATGTACAACTCCTACTCTAGGCAACTCGAATCAGCAGAAATGCGAATGCTTAGATGGACGGCAGGAGTATCATTAAAAGATAAAATTAAAAGCTCACGCATTCATGGTAGCCTGGGTGTCACTGACATAAACAGTAAGCTAGAGGAACGACAGTTAAGATGGTATGGGCACATAAGACGGAGACCACCAGACCACACAGTGAAGCAGGCAATGTCTATAGAGCTTCAAAGACAGTCATCCAGAGGTAGACCAAAGAACTCCTGGATGACCCAATGCTCCAAAATCCTACAAAGAAACGGCCTAGATGAAAGCGACACCCAGAACCGAAGAAACTATAACCTGAGAACGACAAGAGCCGACCCCAACAGCCTACCTAGGCAATGAGTTGGGATAGTGCTAGGAAGAAGAAGAAGTTGTTGAAACAAAATCACATTTGCATGATGTTTTATTTCATTTAAACGTTTATTATTATTTTTACTACCAGTATCAACCGGTTTTTCACCAGGGTTAATAGTAAAAATATAATTAAATATATAAAATATTTTGTTTTTTTTTTTTTTTTTTGTAATTATTTTTTATTTTTAATAATTTGTTTACATGGTACATAATTCATTTTACATCTTGGGTCTTTTTACTACTCTTCCATCGAAAGCATTTGCTTGTGTATGGAAGGGGAGTGTACACAAATGTTGTTGTTAGTTAGTACTTAAATAATTCACTGTACATAAATGTATGTTTGCTGTAGTATTTTTTTTTGATAGTAGTGAAGGATAATATATTAATATAATAAATTTTAAAAAAGAAAGGAAGTTATGGAAAACTAAGAATATTTGTGAGATTAATTAAGTGACAGTAGTTTTTTTTTTCAGAATATTTTTAAAGTGTCTCTTGACAGAGAGCAGTATTCGGGTTTTATCATTAATGATTCTGATTTCTTCTGGTAGACGATTGAAAGAGGTTCTTCCCTGGTAAGTATAATGATGTTGTGCAAAAGACGTATTTAGTTTTGGGCATAGAAAAACATGTCTAAGTCGCGTTCTGTTTTCATTTAAAAATTGATATTTATCTTTTTCTTTTATAATTTGGATTAGTGAGTTTTTATTATATAGGTCTTTAAATGTAGGTACTTGAAATTCTTCAAACAGGCGTTCTGTTGGGTAGTCAAAGGGTTTTTTTTAAATAATTTTAATAATTATTCTTTGTATAATTTCAATTGGAAGAAGGTTACATTTATACGCGGATCCCCAACTAATAATAGCGTATTGTAAAGTGGATTGAACTAAGGCATAGTAAATTAAATATAGATTTTTTATCGACAGAAAGTTTCTAATTCTTAAAAATATATATATTAATTTTCTAATTTTGTTTACTACTTCACATATTTGTTCCTTTCATTGCAGACTTTTATCAATAATTACTCCTAGATATTTAATTTTATTTGTTGTTTTTAGTACTGTACAGTTTGATTTGCAATAGTTTTGGCTGTGAATTTTAGTATTATTATGTATGACAATGTTAAAATTTTTAGGAGTATCATTTGTATGGATTGCAAATGGAATTACAAATGTCTTTTCATTATTAAGTGACAGTAAATTAGTGTCGAAAAAATTCTTGAGCGTGTTGATGTCTTCTGTGGCCTTTAACTCTACTTTTTCCCAAGTCTTATCACTTATTATTAATACTGTATCATCAGCGTATGACGTAATTTGACCATGTTGAAAAAAAATATCGTTAACATATATAGTAAATAGAAAATTGGTCCAAGCACTGTACCTTGGGGGATTCCAAAGCTTTTAATCTCTTGATCACTATTAACACGATTGATTTTTACTACTTGAGGACGGTTTTTTACGTAGTCGGTGATCCATTTAATCGCGTTGCCTTTTATGCCGATATTATTCAATTTTTTTAATAGCATCTCATGGGATATGCTATCGAATGCCTTTCTAAGGTCAATAAATATACCCGCACATTTTTTACTTTTATCTAATGATTCGTAAATGTATGAAGTTACGTTAGCAATAGCATCTTGTGTGCTGAGAGATTTTATAAAGCCAAACTGGTTTTTGTGTAATATTTTATTATTATCTAGAAAATTTACCAATTGTTTTTTTACTATTTTTTCAAAGATCTTTCCTATTGTTATTGATCTTATCTATTATTTAAAAGAATGATGTACATATAATGCAAGAAACATATATACTAGATTTCGTTTATTCTTGTTCCATAACGTTAGTCGATATATGATTCATATCCAAATAACTTGTGGATGAAATATGGATTACACGTCAAAGGAAGACATGGCATGATCAAGTGAATCAAGTAGATGGGTACCTACTTGCGTTGGGTTGCAGCAGTCTGTGTAAAATGAAATATAAATTTCAATGAAATAAGAAGTTGGTGGGTTATTAAAAAAAACTGTTTCATTCGTATACTTCAATATAACATAAATCAAATACAAAGCTTAGCCTTATTTTCAAGAGGCCTATAAATAGCGCCACGTAAACGAAAAACGATGATAACCCTCTCATAAAGTTGATATCTATAATTTATTGTTTAAAAATAAAAAAAATGATTAAGATCAGACAATGAATGGTTTTGTAGGCAAGAACACTTTAGCTAGAGCTTCCCGCCCATAGTCGTTAACTAGATGGTTGAGAAAGATATATTCTTGGAGAAAATTGAAATTATTAAAATGCTAATATTATCTGTGATTTATGCATCCATTATATGTTTCAGCGCTTACCTGGATAATTTCCCTCTTCGTACTTTTTTACGATTCCCATTAAAGCTTACATTTAAGGGCGTATAAAGAGTCGTGAAAGCTGTCGGATTTGAGTAATGCTTTTGATTAATTTTTAAAGTATGATAACTTGTGCAATCTCTACACAGTGTTGTAGATATGATGCGTAATTAAACTTGCAACATTAAAGTCGAGGAACTTGTTACAGATTTTGGCTCGGTGATTTTGTTAAATATATTTATATACACTAACGTAATATGTGTATATGGAAACTATCTAAATCGCATTTAGTTCGAGTTGAATTTTGTGATCATACATAAAGATGGCAGCGAATAAAATTGTGCTGTGAGAAAAATGAAGATATTGTTGGTAGTTCCTATTCGAAGTATGACACAGTTAAATATGACCGAAAGAAATAGGGTCCTATTAGCGCAGTTGGTAGTGAAGCGCCCGGCAAGGCAATCATGGATTAAGTCCCAGATGCAACAGATTTTTCTGTTTCAAATTTTAGTTTAAAAATCGCTTACACTATTTTCAAAATTTAAATATTAAAATTTTAAGTTGTACCTACTCATTAAGTTATTTCAAAAATAATACATTATTTTAGTTGGTGTTCGTTAGTAGGTACTAACTACTATAACCAAGGCATTATGTATTAATTTGAGAATTAATATTCTAGATATATCGTCATATTACTTCACGAGGTACTTGGACTTCACATTTTATGTTGGGGTTTTTTTTTACCTAAAATAACCCCTTCCTTACGAATCTTATTTCATACTATACAACCTCGAAGATTCGTTTTGGTACAAATGAAATAATTTATTACTTGTTTCAAAAAATATTTACGACGTACCAGTAGTTTTAGCCACATTTGATTAATTTTGAAATGAATTTTAAATTCTAAACATTCTATCGAGATTAAAATCTGTCATAGAGCAAAAGGACGCTTTGCCTCCAGTAGGTGTCTGTCCGCAATTGTAAAATCGTTTCGGGAATACAAATAGAAGAGATGAGAATGAAATACGAATAGGTACGTTGATAAATCGGCAAGCTTCCACTCATAAATTATGTCCCTCCGTACAAAACGTCGCCATGACTTTACGACGGCAATTTCCCATCCGAAAATGGCGCCAAAAAAGGACGAACGGCAACGCCTTGAACACTTAGTGAGGGCTAACAAAATCTTATTTCGATTGGACGGCAATCAGAATGCTGTTGAAGATCGCACGTGAGTCGCATGGCCAAGGCTCTGGGCGGGGCGACCACCCACCTCCAATCCCCCCCACCCAATCGGGCAGCCATCCCTCCCAACTCCAACCTCTTGTCGTCCGGCGAAAAAAGCGTTTTCAAACGTATTTTCAAAAACAAAGTCATGACACACAAAGTGACAAAGCAACATGCGATACCTTCCATTTTTCGAAAGGATTCATTGACACCTTTGTCATTCCTTTTCTCACAAATGAAGCAAAAAAATATCTGAGGGCCAGAGAAAGGCTTTTGATTAACGTGACGTATTTTTTATAAAAACACCGCTTCAATTTCGACCTCGTTAACTGGCTTATTTGCAAATTTTGACAGAAGCGATCAGTGACGTTTTGTAAGTAACTTTTTCTTATAACGTTGTCTCCAGAGGAACGGCGGCGCGGTATTTTTCATACGAAAATTAAATTTAGATTTGAGGCCAAAATACCCGACCAAACTTTTGGTTATTAAATTATTTTTTTAATCAAGAAGTATAGCAAATATCCAGTATGGAAGTATGCTACTTCATATATTTGTGATTTAAATTAAAATAAAGACAATTAAAAATTCAATTCGTCACGATTATAGAGGCAGTTATTTGTGAGAAAGTTTTTCTCATATTCATACTCATATTTTTTTTTACTTTTGATCTACTTAGTATGCAAATATGATGCATTATAAAATAAAAACCATTAAAGAAGCATATAAATTACAAACAACCGATTTACATACGAACACACATTCGTCACAGTTGAAATAAAATTTCTACTCAATAACGTCTTTTTACGATGTTTCAGAATGGCATAATATTTTTTTTATATAATTATAGTAATAAATAATAATAAATAAATATATAATAAATAATAATAAATACTCACAAAAAGGCCAAATCTGCCTCTAAATTCATGTTAAATTGAATTCTTTAATGGCTTTCAATTTAAAATTTAAAACACAAATGGATATAACTAGATATTTGGTATAACTTTTAAATAAATAAAAGCTCTTCTTAAACCATCGAAAGCAATTGAAAACACCGCTAGATAAAATATTTTACTGATTTTAAGCATCAGGAGAGAGCATACTTTTGCAATTAAATCAGAACCTTCCTGATATAACATACAACACGTTGGACTCCCCAGATTGATTTTCTTTTATGTACCAAATAGAATGGTTCATCAAAATGGTATGGTTAACCTTACTAACAATTACGGTCCAACGCAGAATTAAATTTCGTGATGAATTTACTGCGCCGATCAGGATATAATAATTACTATATGGACACCACGGGTATTGATAGTCTATAAACTTATAAATTTAATGTTATTAAAATTAGTAATGATTAATGTGTTTTATGAAAATTAAAAAGTGTATTTATTTTACATGTTTTATGATTTGTATGCCATTCTTGACACTTTTGATATTTTGTTAACGCACACTATATTTATGTATTATAAATTATACTGGAGCAGGCCCATTAAAAATAACGGAATGTTATATTATATTTTAGGATTTATAGAGCTGAAAGTATTTGTAAATAAATAGTCTCAAAATCATTGTCCATCAAAATCAAATATTTTCAATTGTCTTCAAAAGTACCTATATATTTTTTTACCCTATAATTAGAGAGGGTCAGAGATCAGATTTATTTTTTTAATGAAAACCGCTGGAATTTTTATTAAAATAAAATTATATTGGTACCTGTTTGTCTGAATTGATCAGTTCCAAATTTGAAAAGCATTATTTACTACCTAATATTTTAAATCACGTACATTATGTTTGATTATTCATATTTGATTTAATTATTTTGTAACTGCACTGTGTGATCTCTTTGTAATAAAGTGTAAAAGCCCATAAAAAAAATAATATCCTAACTTTGACCCGAGCAACGCCGTGGAGTTCAGCTAGTATTAAATATAAACGTTAAAAGCTATCTGTAAATGAACATTAGGCACCATCCTTTTTAACATATGTTCTTGTTACCCATTACCTGTCCCTCTCTGACATTGAGAATTATCCGTCTGTTAAGAAAACTGAATAAATAAATACTATGAAAGATTGTGAAATGATGACCACGCAGTGTTCCCCGAGTCCATACTAACGATTAAAAAGACCAATGGTAAGTCCGAATCCTTTCCAATTCTAACTGTTAACAAGAGCTACAATAAAACCACAAATTGATTCGCATACAGTTATTTTGTTGTTTTGAGATATGTCAGTTAATCCATGGTAATACCACTTAACGGAAGGTATGCGTAGCCTCCCGCTCCCGCTAGCGATCCCGCTCCCGCTCCCATCCCCGTATCACGTCTCCGCCTACAGTCGGTTGTATTTTGTGGCGAATTAAGCCACCATTCAAGTATCCCTATGCTGACATCGCATTAATAATTCAGGCGAAATGTAGCCAAATGAATCGCATGCAAATTCAGGACTTGAGAAAATTGTTGGGGATGGTTTTGTGGGCCTGCAGGGGTTGGTGGGCTATGGAGAAGAGCAAGGAGTGGGTCGGTGGTCAGAACATAATGGAAGGCGAGACCTCACGCAAGACGATTAACTATTCATGCTGAATTGTTTATTTATTTATTACGGAATGATGATATAGGATGGGTGGAGTAATTTGTTTTGTAAACTGAGAAACCATTACTGTGTCGGTCATATTTGTGTAGCTTGTTAAATTATGAAATTTTATGTGTTTGATCTGTCATTAAAAAAAATCAACTATGAGAAAATAAATTGTTTTCACGTTTAATTTTTAGAACTTAATTTTAATGTTTAGTTTTTTTTTATAAAATTGTTATTTAATTTACACAAAAAAATAAATAATTTATAAACAAGTTCTGTTGGGAAAGTGTTATTATTTTTATTATTATTACTACGCGAGACAGCTGTTTCGCCTTCCGAAGGGATTATAAAATGTGATTGTAGTGTGTGTGACTGTTTGATAATGCTTTTGAAAGGCATAAAAGGTGTCACGCGAAATAATAATTCATTATCCGATCGATTTGTTAAGAAACTGTTTTATAAAACTATAGTAATAATTAGACAGCAAAACCTATTTTTGATAAAAAATTGTAGGTTGAATGTATAAAAGATATATTAATTAATATTTAAAAGAAAAATTTCATAAACAAATTAATACAAATAAAGTAAAATCTCTATCAAGGCATACGATTTTCTAGAAAATTAAAATTAATCTTGCATGATGGTGATATTATTTAGCATTTGACCACTATTCAAATTTACAATTATCTTAATGTTATATACATTAATGTAAATAATAATTTTTCGAAGAAAATTTCTTCTGAAAGCTTATTACTTTTTTTTTGTTTTTTTTTTTGTTTTTGGGGTGTTATGCCGTGTTGCGCTAACTCCTTCTTTAGCCGACGTTTCGGACAGCGTTGCAGTGTCCATCATCAGGGCAGATCCGGTAGATCCGAAGATGTGTAAAAACACGTCGGCTAAAGAAGGAGTTAGCGCAACACGGCATAACACCCCAAAAACAAACAACAAAAATGCTTTTGGCCGTGAAAATCTAAAAACTTACCAGCTTATTACTTTGTGATTTATTATATTAAAACAAAAACATTTCTGGTACTATTCAACCGGCATTTGACACTAATAACAAAATGAACAAATATATTCTTAATAATAAAGACAGCGATAACCAAACAAAAAAATCAGGAGTTCATAAACTCCATTGCAATGATTGCAATTTCTTTCACATAGGTAGAACCAATAGAAACTTTGAAATTATAACTAAAGAACATCTGATAGCTCTAAATGGAAATTGTGAATCTTAGTTTGCAGATCATCTTTTAAATAACGATCGCACATTTGAAAAAACTCAGGTCTTAAAGTACTGCACACAGGATATAAAGCTTCATAAATAAACAATTTAGAAAGTTTAGAAATTAGAAAACATGTTAATAAAAAATCAGACTTAATTAATAAGCCAAAAAAATTATAAACCCTCTTTTAAATATTTTCCCAATAAAATGGTCTTTCCCGTCTAACAATATTGTAATTCCTAATTCCGAAAAACTCCGCCCACTCTTACCCCTCCCCACTCCTTCCACTGTTCAATTGTAATCTATATTTAATTTTTTTACTTTAGTAAATACTTGTTCATGATGAGGTGAACTTTGTTCATGAAACATGTCGAGGTTATATATATATTAAAGTTATGTAAACAAAGTTATTTGTGTTTTAATATAATGTAAGTAATACTCTTTTTATGATCGTGTTTAATTCACGTCTAAATTGCATCTATAAATAAATAAGTCTCAGCATTATGTAACATGCACCAAATTGAATGCGGGGTTATCAGAAAACTTATTTTTCTTTGGTCCATTCTCCTTGGACCTATTTAAATTCCAGTGTCATCAAATCAACAGATGTGCCCACACTAGTGATTGAACATTTCCATTAGCGAAGGACAAAGGCCGCCCCACCGTTTTATCCAAATATTAATTAATTCTCGCCCACAGCCGGAGGAAGGTGCCAAGGACAATGGAACAGTTATTTGAGACTCATTTTCCGAAAACTCATAGATTGCTATCCCTTACTTAGTGCTCAGACTATTGAACGTTGAGGATTCAGGATTAACGCCCAAGAGAGATTATTTGAAAAATTAAATCAGTCCGTAAGAAATCCAATGATGGTTGATAGTCCAGCGAGTATTCAACTTGCCTAACAGATTGATTTTAATATCATAAAGGATACCAATCTATGGTGTAGTCAGAATATGTTTCCAAAAAAAAAAAATTTTACATATTGAAATAAAGAAAATAAAGGATATCAACAAACTTAAACTAAAACTGAAGTTACACTTTCAGAAATAATTGCCTGTTTTTCCCTTTATTTATATTTATTATCAGTCTATATCTACTTATCTGCACTGTATTTAGATGTTCCTAATTACTCAATAATTAGTATGTAACAGAATCCTATCTATGAACAACTACACATATAGATAATCCATAAGTTTCAATTGTTCCTATTATATATATACATACTTACATATTGCATAATGTTATTCCATTTTCCTTATAATTTGTGTAACTCGCTCACCAAGCACAAGAACCAGTTTCTTCATTAGTGAGATTGCGAATATAAATATATTTTGTAACCATATGTACTTATATAACATCACTGTATCCACAAATATATATAGATATATTAAATTAAAAAAAATAATAATTTGAAAAAACCAATTTCAAAAATACGATTTTTTAAATCGTCGTAGAGATGTATGCGGAATTTCAAATAGCCTCAAAAGATACACATATAAAATACAGGCATATTTAGTTGAGTTTAAAACTATCCACAAAGATATCAATGCCAATAGAGTGCTTCAAATAGCCGCAGCGGGTTAAAATATGGCTAGACCTTATTGAATTATTTCTTGATAATAAAATAGTTACTTCGTCGTGGGCCCATTCCGCATTGGGTGGTACGTTAGGAGGGTATTTCAACGCTGTATGTACCTTTGTGTTCCCTGAGATAAAAGCTGGGTAAAGAATTCGGATCCCAGGTGAGATAATTGAATAAAGGCTTTTTAAAATGCAAACAATGAAATCCAACGATTTTTTTTCATTCGATTCGACAAATTCAGATATAGTTTATTAATAGGATTTTTTTTTACGTGAACATTTGGGCTGTAAAAACTTAAATATTATTTAGTCCGTTGTCCTATGGGTTGGTAAGGGATCGACATAAACCGAGTGCTGTAAGAACCTGCGCAGAGTAGTCTTACAATATACTGCGCTGCAGACTTTTACCATACTTTAACAAACTTAATATTTCTGCGTAGGATCCTTACAGCAATCTTTGATCTCAATCCCTTATCGACCAATGAAATGATGGCCTTATTTGTACCTACATTTATTCAATACATCTATAAACATATTACGAGTCATTAAAAAAAAACTTGAAAATATATCTTAATTCTGTAATATTGATTACATTATTTATTAAATATAGCTAAACTTCTGAATCCTATGATGTAATATATTATTTATTAAATGAAGGTAAACTATAGAATCCTATGATGTCACAACATGTAATATATTATATTTTAAATACAGGTAATCTTTAATTAGACCGGTCAGTGGTTGAGTGGGCATAGCGCTTGGGTCTCACCCGAGCGTCGCGTGTTCGATTCCTCGGCTGGCTAAGTCCTCCATCACAACACAAGCAACATTTTCGGCTTTCTGTGGTGGTAGTAGGAGATTTTCAAACATTGTTGGGTTATTCGTAACCCGGGAATGTTTGTCTTTCTTTTAAAAAAAAAATAAAAAAAATAAAAAAATTCTATGATGTCATATATGTCATAACATGTAATATACTATTTATTAAATTCTATTTTTTTTTACAAAATCCGTTTGATATAAATATTAGATTAGACAAAGTGATTTAAGTAACAAGACCCAAACAAAATAAAAAAGTCGTAACAATTTCAATTTGCAAGAGTCTTTACAATAAAAATAATCAAACGAGTGCAGTATTGCCTCACGAAACTTATGAATCATCTAGAGACATTTTTTCGGTAAACAAAAGTGTGTAGATATGGCATCTGAAACTCGATAAATATCGCAGTCCCGGGAATCGAAACGCGTTCGCCAAATTTTCGAGTGGATAACGAATCGAGTTTGGCATAGGATCGGATGTTTCGACATCTCCTTATAAAACCGATATTTCATCTGAAAAACGGTCGAAATGAGAATTTTTCTAACCATGACGAATAAATATAGCAAGAGATTAAGTCTTAATCCTTTTAGTTTCACAGAAAATAAAGCAGCTTAAAATTATGACATTTAAAGGAATTTTAAAATAAATAAATAAATACAAGCTGAGGTGACACATTTTAAAGAAATTGATGCATAATATATTTAAAATATACTTCTTACTCAACTACTAACAATTCTCGTGATTGTATGAAAAGTAAAAATTTAGTTCATTTTCAAATACAAAAGCATTTGTTCAAAATAATTACTAAGATGTAATGAATTATATTGAATATATTGAAACCCCGACACCATTTGAAGGAACTATAAAACAATATTGAGAGGAAAGTAGAATCAATGAATTGCCTTGGGCGAAGTGAACTCAGCAATCGGTACGTATCGTGGCAGCAAAGAAAGCGCATTAGCACATGCATTAATGAACGTGAAGGTGTTAGGATATGCAGGACAAAGGTGGGCGAAATAAAGAACGGAGGGTACTCGGAGAGATGTACAATTCCCCCTTGAGCAAAATTACACTCGTGTGTGTTCGCCTAGAATGTTTATTTGGTTTCGATATCCGTGAGGCACGAAATATGGGTTCAAAAAATGTTCAATATGTGAAGTGTTTTTTGGTAAAATCACGATATTTGAATGGACCTACAGAATACACTTATTTTGTAAATGTAATAATTTTGTGTAGTAATATTTTTCCGCTACCGCGAATTCCCATGTCAAACTTACGTTGATAATGATATTGTCATGATTGTATATTCATGGAGTTTTAAACAAAATAGCGGGACAATAAACGCTCGTCGTCCGGCGGTGGAACGACTCTCGTAGGGGGGTTTCCCAGAATGAAATCGGTTGTCGTGCTTTTTTACGATGAGTACAGTCAAATTCAAATACAGTCGAGGCTTTCCTCGCTGCACGCTACGGGACTGATTCTGGGTTGGCGCTGAGTATTAGATATATTCCGTGGGTTCTCTCCACGTCCACCTCCGTCTCATACAGACGATAAGTAGCCACTGTGGATTCTAAAAACTGAATAAAACATTTCAGCTAGTCTGCTACAGAGTGTTCGATTTACAAATAGAACAGAAACTCTTATTGGTAAGTGTCTAACTAACGGGAATCTACAGAGGTTCTGTGGGAAATAGAGGTGTATGTGTACGTAGAATGCGGTATCTACTTAGTTGTTAGTTACCTAAGCAAACAAAGGGCGATGTTGCTGTTTTGTATAATTCATTGATCTCAAAGGAATGTGCTAAAAGGTACATAGTTAATTCAGCGATGCCTCCCAATTTGTTATTTCACGATTGTTCAATTCAACGCCCCGAGTCAGCGTATTTACCTCTCGGTTGGTATTTTCTCAATTAACACACACAATAAATTAACAATGCTTTAATAGTTGGATGGGTATTGGAATACAATGAGATTGTATGGAGCTATCGCATTAAAATATGTTCAGTAATTGCTGTAGACACCTATCTAATTATTGAAGAACTATTTCTTAAGAAAATAATAGAATAATTTCTTCTTTATTTTATTTCTCCGTGGTTCACAAGTCTGGTTATTGCTACGAAATTCGATTTGAGAGAAATCTTTTAAAAATCTATTGCTAAACATATGTTGCGCCGATTATTTGATGTATTACTTGTATCTTTATTTACAACAGCAATATCGGGACAGCACACATATTTATTAAACGAGGGACGAGATTTTAACGAGGTTAAAACACTTTAGTTGAATTTCTAAGTTATACTGACAGAATTGCCAGGAAACTGAGAAAAAAACATGAAGAGTGTCTTCGGAACAACAACAAAAATCCAAAACCTTCTGAGGCGTGCAAAAAATAAGTTTCCTTATGAGACAGGGATGGAGTTTATAAACTCAGCCGCTCGGGATGTTAGGCCAGACAGAACGGACCATCTCCAGAAGCATCTCTGAGCCATTCGGACAAATCGACAATTGCCGACCACCTAATTGCAACCAGCTATCATTTCGGATTTGTTCCTGAAGTCCTGGGAAGACCTTAAATGCACCGAGCACGCCTAATTAAGTAGACAATTTTAATCGACAAAAAATAATATTAATAAAGACGACGGGGCTAAGCTTAATAATTATTGGTATCCGGCACTTAAAGGCTACAACCAAATCTAAACGCTGAAAACCACATAAATTTAATTAACTATTATACTTAAATACCGGCTCTACGAGGATTAACTCGCCCAATAAGGTATCACAAATATAAATACACACTTCACCACAATCCCCCTTTTTATCCTGATGATGGACACTGTAATGCTGCCCGAAATGTTGGCTCTATAAATGCTGAAGCGCAACACGGCATAAAAACCCAAAAATTCATCACGATGATTCTAAATAAAAATAATTGATTATTTTAAATATTTTCGACGTAAGCAAATTCACGGGAAACATATTTTAAGTTTTCCCTTGAGTAATCTGGGTTCACGCTTAGCAGGTTTCTCAATTCAATATTGATTTAACCCTTTAGGCAATAAACCATCACACGAAAGAGCACAGACATAAATTACTTTGCTACGATGTTCCATGTTTGATTTGATACACCGAGTAGCGCATGACTTGTTTGCCTACTTTGTTCAATTATCGGGAGTGCCAGGCTAATCAAACAATTAAGCCTGAGCCATATAACAGGGAGTAATAAGGTGATGCCGTAAATGCCCAAGGAACAAGGCTGATAAGTTGTGTGCTTTCTTAGAGAACCAACATCAATATTTGCCGCAGTGTGGCCAGCGGAATGGACTTGCATACAAGAACAGGGGCAAAAAGGGTATCTTGGATGATGAATTGATCCTATACGTTTCCTCTTTATAATGCAAACTGCTTAGACGATATTTATTTAATCACATTAAGAAATTGCAGCGGTATTATAATTTTTCCAATGCTGATTTGATTAACCGTAGCATAAACTAATGTCATGTTGTCGTCACATCGACGCCATGAGAACATGTCATGTCATCATGTTGTCGTCACATCGACGCCATGAGAACATGTCATGTCATCATGTTCTCATGACGTGGTCGAGGAGTAATGCTCTCGACTAGGAAGCTGAAGCTAAAATTCCAGCGTGCGCAAGTAAATTTTTATTTGATTAATTTGTGTTATTTCACACATTACTCATCTAAAATAATATAAAGTATAATTGCGGAACGTTCCAGAGTCAAAGATACGCTCAGTATCGCCCTGGTGTTAGATTCAGAATTGAAACGTTCCTTGAAAATTATTTGGTTGTGTTTGGTGACAAGATCTGAATAGTCAGGCACTTCCCCACCGCCCTCTTTCGCAATTGGGGTTGCCATATTCTCATTGGTTCCAGATGGTTGAGAGCAGTTGGAACTCTTGTGCTGTAATGTTGATGATTCCATAGTTCTGTTACATTAAATGCACCTGATTGTCTTAATTTGATTAAGTTATGTTAATTATATTATGGTTTAATATTAAAAAAAAACAGTTCTTTTATAAAACAAGTTCTGCTAAGTAATTATTATTACAAGTGACAGCTGTTTCGCCTTCAAAACTGTAGTGAAGCCTTTTACAGAGAAGATCTATATATTTATTGTACCTATACGGAAAAATTCGTAAAATTAAAAGATTTAAAAAAATGTATATCATTTTTATCTTTAAAAAATTTATATTTGTAAATGAGTGTGTAAATATCTATGTAATTGTGTTAATATTATATTGTCTTTTTCAATAGTATGCGTTGTGACACACATTGAGTAAAACCGTCGATTAATATTGCGCAAAAAGTTGAATGTATTTTTTATTAATTAACATTACCGTTACCAATGTTGTCAGGTTAATTATTGCGCTTCTTTCTTGAAAATAATTAAGGCTAGATAATCACACTGGATAGATTTTTTAAAAGCTTTTTCAAGTGATCTTTGAAAGAAGGTAACAAGATAATTTATTACCACGTTATAAGACGCGATACTTGAGAAGAAATATCGAAAGCCGATGGGTACAACTTCTCGAGAAATTCAGTAAAATTATATTATTTTTTACCATGAAAAGCTAAAGTTCCAAGTTTCAGAAGTAAGGCCCAGTAAGACCGGTGATAATAAAACGAAGGAGACAAATAATAAATTGCTCAGGTCAGAGAGTTTCCCAAGTTACTACCATCTTTCAGTTCCAATATATTATATTATCTATAGGGGTGGGTGGGGTGGGTCGTCGTATGGGTCGGGTGCTCCGGGGGAGGAAATAACTAAAACGCCAAAGTCTGAGGTTGTTTTTTGTGCATTCAGCAACATAAGTAAGTATTGTTCCTTTTGTTGAATTACCTGTTCCTTCGCATTACAGCAAACTTTCAAGAGGTTCTCAACTAGGTTAAGGGTGATGTGCCTCGTGGGTGGAAAAAGTTGGCCGATGAACAATGTAAGAGCTTTTAAAAAATAAGTGGATCTCTGTACGATGGATTCTGTACGGATTTATTATTTACATTGCTTTCAGAAAGAAAAATTCAAATTCTGTAATATTTCATTGAATGCGACACGTGCTTTTTCATAAAAAATGAAATCTCTAAATAATATCATACATTTATATGAAGAGACAAAACTTACAGAATTCATTTTGCGTGGCCGTTTGAAGAAAGTGGGTTGATTGATAAATTGTTTCTTACCTGTAACAAAAAGAATACAACTTATTAATAAAAACATATTGTTATCGCTGTGGGATAAATATTATGACTACATTTGCAATGAAATATCGTTTAGAGTATGTACAGGCACAGGGAAATCATATTAAAGAGCGTATGTTTGAATGTATTTACGAAAATAACATTTTTCGGGAGAATACTTTGAAATATCCACATCCTTGTCAATCGTACAGGACAGTTTCTTTATTTGGTTTAATTTTGTGGACTATTATTTTTAGATGACCTGACGTATTTATGAAATCACATAGTAACCTAAGACCACCAACCAAAATGAGTCAATTGGTGCCTCAAATCTCCCATGCAAAAAGATATTTTAACTTACTCACATAGAAACTTCGATTAATAATGGCATTGTTTTCTCAGTAGATTATTTTCACAGGGCGTATTTTACTATTAATTCACTTATCCTTATATAAGTACATACATTATTGATTGAAGATAAAAGATATAGATAAATTCATAATTTTAGTTTGCAAAAAACGCTTTAAGCGTTTGCTTGCCAAAATGTGAGAAATTTATAGAACCCAAAAATAAGGAAAAATTGGTTAAATCCAGATGGATTCATTGGCTTTAAGCAGTTTTACATGCTTCCATATTGGTATTTTGAGGAATGGTATTAATTAAATAATATAATGTATATATATGACAGCTTGAGTGGTTAGTACTATTTTAAGAGAAATAATAAACTGATTAGATTAGATTCTAGTATCAATGATATCGTCCATGTAGTACTTTATTTTCACAGATCCATTCTCCATAGGTACGTACCTACGTTTGACAATAGACTTACGCATACGTCGTAGTTGTAGGGTGGTAGTAGGTAGATGAGGGTGTATTTCACTATAAATCCCGGTGTGATTCCGATCGCACCCACCCCCGATACTGCTATCTGCTATCTGCTCGTCCATTGTCGATAAAATGGTGCCCCCCACCAAGCCACGAGGGCAAAGCCGAGGCCCATAACCATAAAGTGCAAACGAAAAGAATGCCGTCTTCGTGGTTAAGGGGAATATCCCTTAGATATAACCATTATGAAAGTTTCGCCTAAGTTTGCGATGCGATAGCCAATCTAGTAGCTACTTTCTAAAAAGCTTTTCGGAATACTGACAATGTCTGTTATAATTTTGCCATTGTTCGCTTGCGGATTTTCAGAAGTAAACAGAACGTAATATTATGATGAGAAAATGTATTTTTTTATAACTTAACAGGTGCTTTTCGGGTGGAACATATCATCTCCATATCACAAAGTAAATTTTATTCGTTGTGAGTTAGGTAGTTTTAACGTGATTTATTTTTGGGGTATACCTACGCTACCTCCTTCTTTAGACAACCTTTCAGACAGTTTGTCCATAATCAGGGCAGATGTGTAATTACACTGTAATACTGTCCAAACATTGGCTAAACGTTTGAGGTAGCGCAATACGCAATAATATCCCAAAATTAAATCAATATTTTTCTTTTGTCAGTGAAAATCTGTAAATAATATGCAACAAATGTAACTTTTTTTATATAGGTGAGACTTCTAGCGTTAATGAGCACCTAAGATGTTTGAATAATAATTATTATTTTGAAAATGCCAACCTTACAACCTAACATCTTACATTAATAAATAATAAATAATATTTTATTTTTATAAATAATATTTCGGTTAAAATTTTTATATACAAATACAACGGGTTTAAAATTATAAAAAATGTTCAATTAGATATAATTATTTACCATTCTATTTGTAAATAACCATCTATTAAAATAATTTTCACATTGATACGTTTTTTGATAACAAATTATTTTTTTGTTTGTTTATTTAATGTATTAATATTTTTAATAATAATATTTCGATGATGTGTATAACGCTGTTTTGTTCAAAATCACCTCAAGGGCGCTGTAGAAATGTATGCAATAATTACCTATTTTATGATAATTCTTTTTTTTATTATAATAACTAATTAATCACCCCTCACGTGGGCCTCACTGATGGCTCTACCTACGCTGAGTCCAATTATGACTTTTTTTTAGGTACGATTATGTTGTGTACGTTATATTGATATATCAAGACAAATTAAGTATATTTTATATACCTCTGTCGGTTATGATATTATTATATTTATAATTCAGTATTCCTTTGATATAATTTGTTTACCGCTGTACAAAATTTATGTATATACAGCTATAGATACGAAAAAAAAAATTGTTATTTTAATTCATGTCCATTTCATCAGTTCCCCGGAGGTATGTAGGTACGTCTATGCAGAACCATGTAACTAGTAATGTCGCCAGTACGGTATGTGGCCTTATCTATCGTATTGGGTGTTCAAACGGAGATTAAAAGAGATAAAGAAAAAAATACCTCAGATATATGAAGAAACTATATGTTGGTCTTACGTTGGTATATATATTTTTCCCTAAATGTAAAGATATACCACACCGATACACCAGCGATAAACGACCTAGCAACAAAATTAAATTCGAATATAATGTCGTAGGTAACAAAAATAGTTACAAAAACGATAATCACAATTTACACAAGAAGCTGTTATTTTGATAAAAAAAGTTACATTTTCAGTAATTAAATTATTTTAATTACTACATAGTGAGAAATCACAGAAAAAATTGATTCCTACAAAATACTATTCCGTACAGATTTGGTGTTAAATAATCTCAATCGCGGCGCAGACGGTGAGCGAGGTTTTTGCGCATCTACCACTCTAGCACCATTAGTGATTTGTATGAACTTTAACAAAAGCACCATAGTCGCTGACATTCATAACGCTCAAAAAAACGATTCATTTGGGACTCGCTCTTAGGCTGTTGGGCAGTATAATTCGTAAGGGTGGATTTTTTAACACGGAATTCGAATGGCGTGTTGTTTAGGGTGTGGTAAAAATAAAATTCAGGTTTATCTTATTTTATCGACTGTTTTATGGGAGTTCACAGTACAAATAAAGCTTAAAGAAAACCGCAACTGAATGTCCCCGACTGGCTGAATATGTCTTAACCTCAGCATCCCACCTTGACATCTACCAACATAAACATAAAAGAAGAGTGACTGATTCTCTCAGTATCGCTATGGTGAAAGACCACCATTTACAGTCGAAACGTTTTATAAAATGCTATGGTCACACTGGATCCAGACAGTTTGTAGCAGTTGGAACTCTTGTGCGGTATTCACATTTTGTTTTAAATCCTTACGTTAATTTATTATTACATTGTAAGAAAAGGCGTGTAAAAGTGATATGAAAAAATAATTACGACGATTGTTTAGCAGGCAAAGGTTGTATGTATCCTCTGCGGATAAATGACGTAATATAATTATTATCTCTGTCAATCCCTCCTGGAGCAAATATCCAGGGGCAGGTAACAACGGTCCGAGCAGGGAATAAACCACTTAAAACTTTTACTTCTCCAGTCAGAATTTTTATTTTCTACATCACGTGAACGCTGACTTGGCGCCCAAGTTTTAACTGACTTGTGTTTTATAATAATGAAAAATAAAAGTACACCCATCGCGTGGCTGGATCAGGCTCGAAACCAATGAAATATTAAATTAAATAATAGAAGAGTAACATTTTTTTCGTCTACTTTGTTATTTGTAAATATAATTCAGTAATATATTACACTAGCGCATATCCGCGAAAAATTAAAGGATATTTTGTAAATTTAAAGTAAAAAATAATAAAAAAATTGTATAAAATTGCGATGGCCGAGAATCGAACCTTGGTCAACTGCTTTCAAAAGCAACTCCGCTAACCTTTATGCCATCAAATATTGTAAGAACGGCGCATAAATTCATTACATGTTATAAAAATATAGAGAATCACGTATTTTTTAATTTTTAAATGTTATGTAGGTAATAATATATTTTTTAATTATTACGTCACGATTAAAAAGCGCTAAATGTGGATATAAGAGTCAAAAATGCCGACATCAAAAACATCTAAATCCGAATGATTACCTAAACCATGCTTTGAATGAAACTTTATTGTACTTTCAGCATATCCATCCAGAGTTGAAAGTTCCATGCAATGTTATTAAAGTTGAAGGAAAATCGTTATAATTTTTATTATTATACTTAAAGTCATTCGTAGGTAATTTGTTTTTCTCCTTCACTTTTGGACAATTATTGAGATGCAAAGATGGAACTAATTCAATAAATAAGTGTTTTTCCTTACTTTTTCTTGAAATTTACATCTACTCCGTTACAAATATTATCATGAATTTAGCCTAAACGTAAATAAAATTAAAATATTCTGAGCTTAGAAATAAATAATACTTTGGGAGTTCTGGAGAAATTGTATTATTTTCTAACAATAACTCTTAAGAATCTCATGAATCTCTCCTACCAGAAACATGAGAAATATGTATGAATTTCTTTAACCAAAAAACCTGAATAATATATAAGGTTTCTTATACCAGAAACCTGAAGAATATGTATGTGTTTCTTATACCAGAAACCTGAAGAATATGTATGGGTTTCTTATATCAGAAACCTGAAGAATATGTATGGGTTTTTTATACCAGAAACCTGAAGAAAATGTATGGATTTCTTATACCAGAAACCAGAAAAATATGAATGGATTTCTCTAACCTGAAATCTGAATGATGTGTACGAGTTTCTACAAGATTTCTCAATCAAAACCTCCACTGCCAATTACCAAAGTTCGGTCCTGGCTCGCTTACCTCTATACCAAGCCATCCATGGGCTCCTGTCGGCTCATCACGCTAAATTTCAATTTGTCCGCCAAATCGTTTATAAATTGTAAGAATAAACTACAAAAATCCTATTTCGGGAACACTGCGGTAGTTTTATTATTTTCCCAACGCCACTCTGTACTAAATTTCGTGAATTACACTAATTTATAGTGTAATTACGACATTTTAGTTTTCCACGTTGGTTTATTGAATAGGAAAAAAATACTCGAAATAGGCGAAAGGTGTCGCGAGATTTACGATTTCTAATGTGAAATCGTAAAGGCACAATAAAATGGAATTAATAATAAAAACTGATTTTTATCATATTTGAATACGCATGATTTGTTTAATGTTTTACACCTTGTTTCGGCGATTTTAGAAAGATGTTTTATTTAAGGCTTGATCGTGAGATAAAAAATAAGGGCATATTCGGACGCAATGACTGAACAAAACTACAAACAATAAACCTTATCGGACAAATTTAATCAATAAATTTGAACATTCTTACAGTCTTTGATTTGCTAAGGAAAAGGGTGAATAAGTCAAAATAATCACGTTAAACTCAAAACTTGTTACGAAACCACCAGGTAAATTGTAAAAACCCCTTCAATCCATAATACTATAAACTAGCAGTTTAAAACCCGCTCCGCGGGTTTTTTTCTGCGAGGCCTTGCGGGCGACACTAACATGGGCTTCGCCCATTTTATATGATATTAACAACAGTTACATTTAATAGATAGATATTAAGACATTCACAGAGAGAGGGTGAGTATATATATTGTTAAAACACGGAACAGGAAGAAGTTAATTAATAATAACATGCTAAATTTTACTTATTTGTGATGGATTATTTCAAATGAAATACTATTATTGACTACATGTCTACAACTGATATTAACTGTTATCGTACCAAATATAATTAGCTCATAGGAGACTTGCAGTGCTTAAATATGTGTTACAACCGTCAATGTCTATAAGTTGAATCAATATCGTATAGTTTGTCACAATTAATGATAGTTATAACAAAGTTGACTTAAATAATAGATTATTACATATTGATTAATTGTACCCGTGTTTATGAATAAAAGGAGGGTAATTGTGCGATGAGATTAGCAGTCGGTTTTTAAAAGGTGTTAATTTTACTCCAACTGGTGGTAATTCTTTACCTACAACTGTTACTGTATCTAATGAAGTTTAAAGTTAGATTATATAAACACCTTCACCAGGAGAGTAAAAATCTATATATAAAGGTAGATTATTACAACATAGCGCCCCTGAGGTGATATCTCACAAAAGCGGCGCTATGCAAATTGTCCAATAAATGAATAAATATAATGTTTACATTTTATTGTGTATACACCGAAGTAAAAAATTAAATATAGATTGCAATTGGAAAGAAGAAGTGGAAGGAGGGGGAGGGGTAAGAGTAGGCTGGGTTTATAAGAATTGGGAATTACAATATCGGTAGACGGGAAAGACCAGTTAAGTGGTAAAATAATTAAAAGAGAGTTTATAAAAAAAATTCTTGTTAATTATATCTGCTTTTATATTAACATGTTTCCTAATTTCAAAATTATTTATGGTGAAGTAATTTAAGAGCTGAAAAAAACAAATAGCATATAACCATAAAACAATGTATTCATAAGACAAATAGCATTTAATAACGGTTATTCTAATAAATTGAAAGTTTAAATACTAAATAAAAAAATTAAACATATTCTCTTCAAACGGTATTTCTAAAGATAGAAATAAACAATGGCGTAGAATACTGTTTGTGGATAACGATACTTCTAAAATTATATGTAAAAACAATCCTGGTATTATTCAACTGGCGTTTTACACTAATAACAATGAAGAAATATATTCTTAATAATAAAGATAAAAAAAAATCAAACATAAAAATCAGGAGTTTAACAACTCAATTGGGATGATTGTAATTTCTTTTACAAAGGTAGAACCAATAGAAACTTTGAAGTCAGAACTAAAGAATATCGCAGGGCTCTAAATGGAAATAGTGAATCTGAGTTTGCAAATCATCTTTTGAATAATGATCACACTTTCGATAAAAATTCACGTCTTTAAATACTTCACTCAGGATATAAAGCATCACAAATAAATAATTTTTAAATTTTAGAAATTAGAAAACATGTCAATATAAAATCAGATATAATTAATAAGCAAAAAATATATAAATAATAAGTGATAAGCTTCCAGAAGAAATCTTCTTATTAGTCAAGTATTGTGAGCTGCATATTTAAATATTCGCGCCAGTCATTTGGTTCGTTTTTATACCGCCAGAGGTGCGCTCTGTCGGCCATCTATAGTCGTGCGTATCGGCCATATTGAAGGAACGCGTGTCTTTTTATAAACGTCAAACATAATCACGTAACTGTGGATAATTTTCATTGTAATGTAATTAATCCAATAGATTATGAACTTTCTAAAACATATTTTCTTCGATATTTTACAAAAAATATATGAGCAGAAACGATGCTTTTGAAGAAATCTGGTGATCCTATTTTAGTATGAAATTGGGTCTTAATTTTCAAGTTAGCGGAATTTACCCGAACCCTACTGTTTGAATTCGACCAATCAGAGGGCCCAGACCGTCCAGACGATGGCATAATAATATTATAGATTATTCAATCAAAAATATTAAAAAATAAATTCAAAGTAGTAGAGATCTCCAAGCATCTAATTATGTGCTTATCAAAAAAATGTGAAAAGATTTGCTGAAAAATCTTTGTTGAAAATTGTTACAGTGTAAAAAAAATATTAAAGCGTTCGACGGAATTTTTTTTTTACAAGAAATAATACAATAATTATTACGTGTTCACATTATTAACATAGTATTATAAAGTAAACAAATCGTAATAGCTATTCCTCACTATAAAGAGACAAGGCTCTTGTCTCTCTTGGGTTTGATGAGGAAATTTAAGCTCAAATAATAAGTAATTAAATAATGTAATAATAGTAACAAGAAAATAAAAAAGAAAAACGGAAGATTTATTAAAAAAGGAACAGTAGATTTTTTTAATATTAAATACAATATTGTACTCCTACAAGTAGTTAAAGATAATTTTTCAATTTAAACTGAAATACATGAATATTTTCGATAATTTGTGATCCAAAGGAAGGTTTATTCCTTGATAGAGGCAGGCATTTTGAGCATTCTGGGTGTTTAGTTTTGGTATCTTAAGTTATTCTGATATCTTGCTGATATACTAAATTCAGTGTTTGCTTGATTCAATTTCGGATTAACTTTTATAAAAAAATATGTCATGACAAAGATGTTCTTACAATTATTTAAATCACTATTTCTTAGTAGTTAAATTTAACTGTACGTATTCTTATTAATATGTATTGCAAGTACAAAATTACACATTCTCACTGGGCTTATTATTTTCACGACATTGCCTCACGCAGTTAATATTAACGAGTTTTTTTTAAGTAATCTCCCATCGTGTCATGAAAAGTAACATGATTTTAACTTACTTAGAACTTAACGTTTTGAAGCTTGGCTTTCATTTAGTTAACACGTTCAGGACTGACTTTGACTGTAACGCCGTCTGACGTGACATTGTGGCGTGTCTAGAAAGTGTTGATTGCAATTATCTCAACAAGTTTTATTTTGTGTTTTCTCTAATTACTTTTTAATATTGCGGGAACATTTAAATAACGTTTATGATAAAATTTAGACAAATACATTTGGATTTTTTTGCCTTTGTTATAGCTTTATTGTCTGATTGGTAACAAAGCAAAAATAAGTATTTGGGGATTCTTTAATTTAAGATTATCATTTAGATTAGATTATTTTTAAGATTAGTTATGTTCTCTTCTTTTAACCGTTTATAAACACCACAGTGCATAATTAGATACATACTAATTGCTTTTATTATATAAAGGAATTTTTATAAAAATTCATAACATATATTTTGACGTATTAGTGAATTATCTACGGTGAAAATTTCAAAACGTTTATAAAATAATTATTTACGAATAGCTATGTAAGCAATATTGTTTTCTCGTATTTACAGCAATAAACGGAAACCATATATATTATATTTTTAATAAAAATATGTGTTTATAAAGAAAAAATGTTGGTATAGTGTACAGATCATCAAAATGGCGGAGTTTTTTTTTAATATTCTTTCGTGTATATTGTAAAAAATTTCATGTATTATGAGCAAATTATATATTTTTTTTAATATATCGACATAGGTATTTTGACGGATAAACAACGCACAGGTACCTAAAATTGGTTACAATAAGCAAGTAGAGGATTTAAAAAGAAAATAAAAAATGAGGCTAATAACTGCGTACAAAGCCAACGTAACTAATTTGTTCCGCGCAGACAAAACATCACAAATATGAGAGAAATCATGTACAACGCGGGTTAACACTTCATTAGCGCGGGTGTTTTTAAAAAGAGTGTGCATAAAGTCAGAACACGGTTCTCGGCCGGAAATACGGTGTAGACATTATAATAAAAGCAATTGCCGCTTCAGTTTCTGTGAATCGCTTCATAAACGGCGGATCACGGGGAATTTATTCACAAGAGTTAGTGGCGTTGCGCGTTCTCTGCCACGGAACACGAGAATACTCTTGTTTTCGTGGAGTGATATTTTGTTGTTATTCCAGCAGCACTGAGTACTTAACATAGTTATGTAAGGCAACACGAATAAACGGATGATTTCAACGTGTTTTATCGAAGTTTTATTTGAATCGCTAGCAAAAGTCAATCAAATAAGTTTTACACTTTTCTTATAATTGATCTGAATGTCGTGTCGCGGGTCGTTTTAAAATTTTAATTTCGTTAATACTAAAAAATTCTAAAAAAGCATTAGGCCAATTAATTTTAATTTACCCGGGCTTCATAAAATGTCAGATAAAGAAAATAGAAAATTTGAACATTATTCGGTGATTTAATGGATAATTTAGAATATTCGTGTAAAAATGTTCACGAAACGTCCGAAAGTGCATGAATAACGTTTACTAAACATTCATTACAAAGCTGCAAGTAAATTGAGCCTGTCAGATTTCCGTGCCGGGAAAATTGCAAGTTTAGAGAAGGAAAGAGTCGGAATGATTCCGCTGCTATTATTACGAGCAACCGAAAGTTCAGTTATAAGTTAGAGTCTTCCCTTAGAAGCGAGAAAAGCTTCCGGCTCAACATTGATTGTTTCTTTTTTCCAAATCGCATGTTGAGTTCGAGTTCGTGAGGAAATGCTCAGCTGTTAAAGTCGGAAAGGCCGGAAAAATGCTTGTTTACTCAGACAAGCTACCAACCTTCCTCGACTGAGCGCTTTTTTTGAGGCTTATTTAACATTTTATTTAAAGTTCCATAAACAACTTTTAATTTCTGCAAATGCTTCCGCGGCACGATCCAGACATCTTGGAAATTGAAACAATGCAAAGGAATGAAAATAAAACAGGAACACTTTGAAAGCTCAAAGTCGTAATGTGAACGGGAGGGTAATTAGTAAGGAATATTTACAGAGCTTAAAACTCCTGCCTTTTTGGTAAAACTGGATTCTTTTAATATATTTGCAAACAAACAAACTAGCTTTGCCAGTTTTAATCGCCACTAATTTTACAAGATTTGTGGTAGCAAAAGAATTCAGCCTTTTCTTATTCTTTTCGTTTACAGGAGACACCAGAACATTTTTATTTTCGTTTGTGTAATTGTTAGAAGAAAATTCAACTTTTAGGAACATATTTATTCAGGCAATACCTACGAAAGTCGTATTCAATTTTCTCTGAATGTTAAACGAAAAAAATAACGTAATATTTTTATTATTTTACAAAAAAATTGCTGAATCATAACGTAAAATCTTGAGACATCATTGCACGACGTACGCTGCATGTAAATGTATAAGCTTGTAGATATTTCTATAAGATAGATAAACAAAAAAATACGAATACACCCACTAAATACAAAGGGTAAGTACTAAATATTTGTGCCTACTTGCTATAACTATTCACACCTCAATTTCGTTACTTTTCCAAATAATGAAGGTTTACTTTCGTTTTTATTTCATTGTATGTTATTTCTAGATGGTCTTATTAACCTAATGAAGTTGTGTTTATTTTACTAATGTTATCAAAAAATCAATATCAACCGAATTCTGAGGTCAAAAACTTACTCTATGAAAGTAATCAAAATGAAGGCCTTTTCTTTTACACGCGATACGATCATTTTGTGCAAAGAGGAAAGTCTTTTATTTCCATAGACTTCAAGTTTACCATTACAATCAATCAACCACTATAATGTTATAAAGATATTTGGAAAGCTCAGTACGAAGCTTTACAGTAAAGCCACACGAACCAAAAATGCGTCAGCAAATGCAATATAGATGAAAAACTATTTTACCAAAATTACTAGTACCTACCACTTATGATTCAAATTGAGTATGAAAGATAAAACGTGGTTCAAGCTTTGCAAAGGTCAGAAATTTCTAAAATATTAGATAATTAATTAAAATGTTTTACAAAGCGTTGTAGTAAAATACGCTAGGTTAATGATCTAAGTAGGTACATAAAATCGAGAAAAAATATCTTGGAATATTAAATACACAAAATATACCAAATGAAATAGATCTTGGAATATTAGATACCAAATATATATGAATTAAAAAAAAAACTTGAAATATTAAATAAACAATATATACCAATTCAAAAAAGGGAACAACGAAGGGCCAATTATTCAATTATAAATATATATTTTTAAATATGTGTTTGCCTGCACAAAAAAAGACTGTAAATAATAAGTACCGGCACACATCAGCCCTCAACCTGGGTAATGATTTAAGTAAAACACCGTGAGGTGTTCTACCCAAACCATCATAAAAGAAAGACGATTCAAATCAAAATTTACATTTTAATTACAAGTATTGTACTGGTATACAGAACGCACAAAGGGGTGTAGCTTATAGGTACTTCCTATTTCTTAGAGCCAACCTTATTCACAAGAAATAGTCATATGAATTTCAACACAACTGAGTTTTAATACACAGATAGAAAACTGAGACAATCGGAATTCTTTCAGCGATAATTTTAGATTGGAGCACATTGTGCATCATCACGCCATACGATACAGCAAATGGCGTATGCGACTGTTGCAGCAGTGGCCAGTTCAATTGGTAGCCAGCAGAAATTGGCCAGCCTTTAGGTGATCAGCATCATTGGCTGATTCAGTCGGTAGCCAGCAGGAATTGGCCAGCCTCTAGGTTGTCAGCATCAATGGCTAATTCGGTCGGTAGCCAGGAAGAATTTGCCAGCCTCTAGGTTGTCAGCATCAGTACTGGTTCAGTCGGTAGCCAGGAAGAATTGGCCGGCCTCTAGGTTTTCAGCATCAATGGTTAATTAAGTTGGTAGCCGGGAAGAATTGGCCGGCCTCTAGGTTGTCAGTATCAATGGCTAATTCAGTTGGCAGTTAGGAAGAATTGGCCGGTTTTTAGGTTGTCAGCATCAATGGCTAATTCAAACGGTAGCCAGGAGGCCTTCGTCAGCCTTTAGGTTGTCAGCATCAGTGGTTAATTCAGTCGGTAGCTAGGAGAAATTGGCAGGCCTCTAGGTGATCAGTGGCACTGGCTGGTTCAATCGGTAGCAGGCGGTATTCGTCAGCCTTTAGGTTGTCAGCATCAGTGGCTAATTCAGTCGGTAGGTAGGAGGAATTCATCGGCCTCTAGGTTGTCAGCATCAATGCAGCAGGGATTGGCCAGCCTCTAGGTGATCAGCGGCAGTAGCTAGTTTAGTCGGTAGCCAGCAGGTACTCGTCAGCCTTTAGGTTGTCAGCATCTGTGGCTGGTTCAGTCGCAGGAATTCAGCGGCGGCATGGTCATTTGATTATAAGGGCCGGCACACGGAGACGCCCCATTATTGTAATGATGACAGATGCGTCTGGCTCAGCTGATAGAGTGCCGGCAGTAAACAGCTCGTTGCACATAGTTGAAATCTTTAAAATGATTGTGCCGTGATGGAGGAACAGAAGCGACTACAGATTTCAGTTGACACTCAGGAATTTATTATTTTGAGTTATAACAGATCGCGTTGTAACTGGAGGTGTTCCGTTCACTCGTGGTAATTCTTGAATGCCCAATATTGTGTGTTTTTTTTATTGTTATCAGATTTGTTTATTATTTCTTTTATTTATTACCAGATGTATTCAGAAATAAAATAATAACAAATAAATAAAAACAATTGCTATTTTTATTGTATATTGTATAGTAAAATAACACACCCCTTTAAATACGAGTACAAGCTTGGTTTAATTATGCGCGTACATCACCTATAAATTTTTAAAAAATATGTTAGTATTAAAGTGTAATGATTTTAATTGCATAATATTTTTGTAAATGATATGTCATTTTATTTTTTAATAAATATATTTATAAAAAAACACAATAAATATTTCAACGATACCATTGTTGCTTCATCAAGCATTTATTGATGTTGCGTATTTCCTGCAACAATCTTCACAACACTTCAAAAACGTTATAAAATTTCTTATCCACGTTATTCTATTATGGTTTGAGAACTGGGCTTATTGATCAAAAGTTGCAAATGAAATGAATTATTTGTGAAAAATTATATTTATTTCGAAAATTTTTACTGAAATAGCAAAAATAAAAATAAAAAGGGGGTTTTTATTTGCATAATAAACCAACAAAATAAGATGTCTTCATTTTAAAAAGTGTAAAGCCGTTTAGTGGTGGAATTTTTTAAAAAGACCCGAATTTACGGTGGTTTCTGTAGGTTAAAACATTCAAGGACCATATAATAAAGGAACAAAGTAGGTTAAAATCAGGGAACAATAACTGTTACCGCTTGGCCCTTTGTTTAAAAGCTTCCGTCAAAGTAGGATAATTACGTTCGCCGAGTAATTTCAGTTCTTTGTTAAATATTCTTTGACATGGTAAGTGCTTCTTTATTCTTTTAAGGGGTAGTTTTTTCACTTGTTCATACAATCCCTACCCGCTCTCCTCTGACTTTAAACTTATTGACTTAAAATCAGATTAAATCTTTAGCCAACAGGTAGAACGCTATTCTGCTATGTGAATAATTCAGGCTGAAGCAATTTTGGAAAATTTTCATTTTATTTTTTCATATGAATTAACAGAAATTTGTAATTGGGTACCTACTGGGAAGCTAAATATTTTTTTCTTTACTCACGGGAATTAAGTAAGTTAACGTTTTTTAGTTTATGAACAAATACATGGCTACACGTAACCCTAATAGTTACTTTCCTTATTCAGTAGTGTGTTTAAGTTTTAGAAGTACTTTGTGATTGTTTCTAAGCCATATAAGGTAAATAAATCTACGATTTATTTTTTCCATCAGCATTGCATGAAGATATAGATACATAACTGCAAAATACGTATACTAGCATTATGATTTCATTATTAATATATACAGACTTGTTTATAATTCTTAGATGTCTAAAGCAGGAAATACACTTAAACGGTAAACTCTTTCGTCATGAAATTTGAACAGCATGTTCCATCATTGAGTTTATATTCAACGAAACTTTTTTAATTTTCAAAATGCATTTGAATCATGGGCAACACAGATACGAAATTATGTATTTATCAAAACACGACATATTGTTTGTTAATTTCATTTAATGTTTAAGGAAGAGGTAAAAATGTGAAAACTATGACGAAGCAAATAAATTTCTTTTTAGAAGAGTCACTTTATCATATTTTTAAATCTTTCCGTTCTTAAGACTTATTGCTCAATTAACTTAATTACCTATTGTAATTGATTGAGCATAGCGAATGTGTTTTTTGTCCGTAAATTTGTTTGTATGTTCCGTTTCCGGATCAAGATGGTGGCTATTTTAATGGTTCAGTAAACATTATTTTGTCAATTGTGAAATCGTCGCTCTTATTTGTTCTTTCTCGTTTTGCATGTTTGAAAAAATAATTGTGATAGTGACGTTTCTTTCGATACACTGGAATTCCTTAATTAATTTTATAAAAGTTACATAAAATACATGGTTTTCAATATTTTCATTTTTGATACTTACTATTCGTGGTGGAATTCCACTAAAATGAAACAATTTTAAACTTTTTCCGTTTTTTTCATTTTTTTACCGTCACAGGTTTCAGCTTATTACTGCCATGCTCGGACTAGTGAAAAAAGTTTAAGACTGTTTCAATATATGTATCATTTTATGGTTTATTATTAAGTAGGTCCCTAGTTACAAGTATTTTATGATTTAAGAGGAAATTTTGGTTTTGATTTATCAAATTTGAAAAATATAGATATTTTCTTTTTTGGACTACTGTTCATAAAACTACTACAAGTGTGCTAGTTAAAAACGTTTTACATACTCGTACAATATTCTCTTCACTAGGATTTCGGGTGCTGAGGAATTATTGGAAAACATGATTTGATTATTATTTCAAATTATAACACTAATTTCTCAAAGTGGGCACTTAACGTAATCTTGGAGAAGCTGGCAGTCGCCACAAAATGATTAGTTATCCTGTCGAATCAATATATTCATCATTATGACACAGTACCTTGATGACGTATTACAGGATCAATTACACCAGACAAGGCATGCAATCAGTGGCGGGTCTGTAGTGTGGGCTACTACTGGGCTAGTGGTTTATGGGCAAACACTGTCCCTCTGAAGGGGGACTGCTAAGAGGGGCATCGTCCGCCTGAGTACCGAATTATTGGAGCTGATTATGTCGGCCCTTAATGTACCGCAGCACACTACTTGCCGTGCGGACTGCCGGTGGAGGGAACTAGCACACTTACACCGTACACCGTGTACCGTCTGATTGTTGTCGAGACGTTTATTTGGGGATTAACCCGATGAGTAGATTAAGTGTAAGTGAAAATATATTTTTCAGTTTCAATTTGGGAAAAAGGAACTGTAATTGAATCAGTTAAACAATTTCGTTTACACACTGTAGATAATACACGTAAGGAAATCGGTGAAACACGAGCAAAGGAATTGTTACTTAATTTCTTGTTGTTTTCTTTTAAATAAATAAATGAGAGCAATTATCGTACCACATTTCAAGATTTCAAGATTACACGTTAAAAATTTAAGGTTTTTAAAATAAATTTTCGGACTAAAAACTAGTTTCACATTGAAATATTTATGAATATTCTGATAGTTTAGTTAATGATAGACTCGCGTAATATTAATTACTCCGACTTGACAGCTCACAAAAGTCGAAACGCTCATGCGCTCAGGCGGAATAAAAATTTACTATCATAAACGGCCACCATCTTCACAGGATTGACTGGACACGGAACACACAAACAAATTTATGAGCAGACGGTATGCCAAGTGGTCCAAGTCAACACAGGACTTCAGTCAATTTTTTTTTCCTATATGACACTATCCTCCCTTCACCTTTTACGTCATTTCACCGCAGAATATTTCCTAATTGGTAATACGACCGACGGTCCCACTAGATGTGGGATAGGTATTATATCTTTTCATGGCACTACGTTCATAAAGTAGGCTAAAAATGGACAAAGCATAGAAAACAAAAACAAAAAACGAGAGCAGTTTAGAGAGATGTCCATCCAGTAGATGATATAAAACGACTAATGACAACGATAACGTTGATTTTGTTTACGTTTTTTTAAATTTTTGTATTGATAAAATTTCGTGGAATAACAGCAAAGCTCTTCGATCCTATTATAAATTACACAATGCAAAATACACATAATTCACAACGAATCCAATAGATTCCTAAATCTATGATAAATGTTGAACTCAAGTTGGATACAACAACAATAATAATTACTCATTAAACCGCAGATATCATGTTCCATCTAATCCTTATTCGATTCTATAATCGTTTTAGGATTGCGTTGTTTAGAACAAAGGGCCCAACGCAATATATCACAAACTAATTTGTCTTAAAGGTTTTGATCAAGTAAACACAATGAAATTGGTGTCAGGTGTGCGGAAAATGAGACCCAAGATTCACTTAACTATTAACCAGTTAATTGTTGGAAAAATAATCATATTATGTTGACATACTAAATATCAACTTTTCAAAAGAAAAGTAAAGCTTCTTCTTATTTTTGTACAGTTGTATATTGTAAAACTCTATAGCGCAAGTTGCCAGCTGAAATTGGTAACGTTGGTATATAAACTTCAGATTAAAAGATCTGCTAGTGCACACGGATTTCGGTTGTGTAGAAAAAATAATACTTAATGGTTAATAAAAACATTCTATAAACCATTATTGCTACTTTATATGGGTACATGTATATACAAACACAAAATACCGTAGTCGTTCTATTGATAGCGCTACGGAAAGAACCCAGTTATTTGGTCAGGTCTTATTATTTTGATTAATTGACTGCATATAAAGGGGTAAAATTCGAAAAATCTTCTCAACCGCAAACAAGCTTACATCGTGGCACTCCAGTAGGTACTGAACTCTGGAGTTAGACAATCTGTTATTTGAGATTTTCGAAAGAAGACAAAGTTTTATGAATGTTTATGATTCGTTGAATAATATAAGGCATTGCACTAGTTTGACAAATAACTTGCTGTATTTCTGTCGCGAATAGCTGTCATAACATTTATTATTGTTGTTGAAGATTCAAAGAGGTATATATTTCAACGGTAAAGTGTCCGTCGACGGCAGGAAGAGCGAGCTGATATATTGAAACACGTGCATAACTAGACTGTGATATGCAATGGTTTCTGAGCACAATTATTGCACTTTATTTTTGAATACACAAATATCCCATACCAGATTTAGACGTAGATGCGCTGTAAGGACACTTTGTTATTAAGTAATTTATTCATTACTAAATTAGATCTCATACTTTTGAGGAAACTTCAAAAGCACTTTATATTATTTTATTAGCATTTAATTTATATGAAATTACTGCAAATACTGCAAAATAAAGCATTGCTATTAATATTTACACAAAACATTTACGGGTGAACGATTGATGAAAAATGTAATAGGTATTATAATACCGGCAGAAATCATTTATTTACCTGAAGATACAACTTTAACTTATAATTTACTTGAAGATACAACTGTTACTAATAAGTTAATTAAATTAAATAAAATTTGTCAAGTGAAATATTTTGTATTTCATTAACAATAATAAATAACCAATAAAAATTTAATAAACTATTATTAATAAATATTTTCAAGTAACCATTGCTTCACCCTTACACCCAAAAGTTGTCACCTTTTCATCAATATTTAAATAGGACGTCCTCATACCAAGTATCTAGTTAGTAATACATATAAAGAAAGTATAAGTATATGTAGAACGTAAATTTAAATGGGAAATTTTGTGGATTTAGCCAACAAAATTTAGAAAACGAATAATAATAAGAACCAAGACAAAAAATTCCTAAACCAAGAATTTTCTAAAACGTTGATAGAGTATGTGGTGCTTGAAATATTAGAAAATAAAGGCTTTTCTCAGAAAATTTCAAAGAAAAATATCAGCAAAATATTTGAAAACATATTGATTATTGTGTTTTTTTCTACGTGGTATGTTATTGCTAGTCCATTCAATCCTTTATTATGTCACTCCATCCAACTAGAGAGCATTATAGTGGAAATTTCATTAAGAGCTAGTAATTGGTTTCCTTCGATCAAACATGACGATGTATCGTATCCTCCAGTACAAAATCAAACAATGCATGTCATAGCGAAGAACACAGTGAAATTCAACTACATTCAATAATGATCCGACGACATTCAACCGCATTTAACCACATACGATGGCAGTACCAAATCTTACAGACTAATTGTACGACTAGTACTGGAAGGAAGCACAACATGTTTTATTTTTACGATGAAATAAAACGGGGTTTACATAGACTGTTTAACTTTTGTTTTGTAAGAAACAAGGCATTAAACCAACCATTCTAAAGCTCTGACTCTAGCTTAATGTTTTAGCTTGGGTGGTTTGGATTTTTAACTAGCTTTCTATTATGGTGAAAAAGATTATGTAATATGTAGATATGTTCTTTATTACATTTAATGTGATTTTTATAATTTTCTCGCAGAGGAAGTCTAGGATGCACTCATGTGAAATAGTTTTTAATGTTTTTACTTGTATCTTTGAGCATAGAGAAACATTTATGTGCTGTTAAATGTAACAGCAATATAGGTATAGGACAATATTGTATTGATCAACAAAATTCACGTCTGCTGAATTGATGAATTGGTCATGTTGATTCAAGTCTGAAATTATGAGGCGTTCAGTTTCCAGATAATACTTTATTTTAATGGATATCTTATTTAGTCCCTGGAAGTGATAGGTTGTGTAAATTTAAATCATAATTAATGTTTTGTGTAAGAGTTTTACACACGAGTTTTAACTGCCCAAAGCCATTAAAGTGCTGGGAGAATATTGCCAGGCTGAAATTGGTGAAGACGAAGAACATCAGATTCAGATCTCATCACATTGATAACTTCGGGTTACGAACCCGCGATCTCTGTATCCAGAGTTAAGGCGCTTATCTTGTTTTAAAAAATACGAGCCATATTTGTGGTGTTTTTGGTGAAATTGGATGCCTCCCAGTTACGCTTCTCATTTGGGAGAAGAAGTGAAATCTAACTTTTGTAAAATTATTATCTGTAAATTTGTCTGTCGTTTTGGCTGAGAGTCCTCGAAGTTGTTGATAATCTTGGTTTGAACTCATTCCACTCTCATGACCATGCGCGAGTCTACCAACTGTGAATTATCCTCAACGAAGGTTAATGTCGATCCGTCTCCATTTCTGGTAGGGCTCGTTAAATTCCGCCACCGATCTTGGCTGTTCGGAAAAGCATAGATACTGGAGGCGGAGAAATGAGTTTCCTGATCTTTCCACCTTAGAAGTCTAGGTTTCTGGCAGCAAGAGAAATTGGTAGCCAGGATATCTCCCGATTTGTGAAATCTTAGTCCGTTTACCAGTTAAAATGGATAACATCTTGATGTCTCTTTATCTGTTTATACTTCGGAAAAGTGAAAAAAATTAACATATCTATATTTAACAGCCTATCTATAGATATTGCCTAATACTTACGCATTTTCCCAGACGATGGACACTGCAAGACTGTTATAAAGAAATGTCTTATTTCTCCAAAAATTAGCCATCTTAAAATGCACTTTTGGTAAACTAAAATATCAAAAGACAATAAACAGATATGAAATAAAAAAATGTACATCTTATTATATATTAAGATTTCAGCTACACAAATTCCCTCAGAGTTTTTTATTTAACAGCATAATATGATGTATAACCCGAAGAAGACGGAATTCATTGCGTTCCACCACGGAAAAAATCCAGATACAAGTAAGATGCTCCCCGTATACCTTAACGAAGCAAGAATAAATACATACGAACTGTAGGAACGTAAAATACTTAAAACACATTATTAATCAAGACCTATAGGACGATGGCGATATCGAACGACAAAGGAGAAGCCTAAGCATAGTGTCTAATATGATTGCCCGCAGATTTTGCAAATGCAGCAATACTGTTAAAAAAATACTGTTCAACGCATTCTGTACTGGCCTGTATACGTGTGGGACATGGTGTCAGTACCGAACTTGCTCCATGGAACGACTCCGAATTCAATATAATGACGCCTGTAGAATAATATTTGGATACCGAAGATACAGCAGCGCATCGACAATGTTCACGGAATTAGGACTAAATGGATTTGCCGGCCTGATGAAATACCGGGTCACTGGAGTCAGGATGCGGCTATTGGTGTCCGCTAACACGTTGGTGACCGCAGCCTACCAGAACCACTTCTGAGTGAATGATGGGCCCAAACTCACTCAAGACCACGCCCTGCATAGTTGTCCTTATTTGTTAAATTATTATATCTACTATACAAAAAAATGTACATCTATATGGGACGTGTGGGATTGCACTAACCTCCCCACATTCTGGAATAAAAAAATATCATTATTATTATTATTTTAATGATCTTAAATAAAAAAAGTTTATATCATTAAATAAGAAAAAAATTATTTAATGATCTTATTATTTTAATAGAATATGATAAAATTTGTACTTTTATTTAATGATTCTATTATTTTAAGAACAAACTCTTTTGAATACCTTTTGTTCTACGATCTATTAACTATAAAAGTTAATCATTTATAAAGCCACAGTTAAAACGTTAAAGGGCTTAAAACTGTAGAATCTTAAATGAACAGCATAAAATAACTATTAAACAACTTTCAATGATTGCAGATTCTCGGAGTAACTATTTAGATACTAGGATTTAAGAAAATATTTAACTACACTTTAATGTTTGCCAACGTATTAAAAATCTACTCAGCCACGCCACTAGCGCTTTTGATAGTTAACGAGGCAAAAAAATGAACCGAAAGAAAAACTTTGGTATTCAATGAGAAAGGGACCAATGCCTAACAAACCCGCATCTTTTTTGCTAACAAAAGATCGGGTAATTTTGCTAAAGTTCCTCGTGCAATCGACTTATCGAACCATTCCCTTTTTTCGCATATCAAATCTATCCAATTTTCCTCAGTTAACGGGTTTCTTTTCTAACAATAAAAAGAAAAGAGTAAAATCCTTTTCAATTGCGCTATTATATTTTTTGTTATTTTTTACTTGGTGCCGTCGTTTTATCTGTTATTTCTCAAAAGGTTTCCTCCGTGTGTATGGCTCAGAGCAAAGCCTTTGCAATTACTTATAGAGTCTGGGTGCAGCGGAGATAGCGACCGAACGGGCGGTACCTACTTTAAAAGTAATCCATATTTTCTATGACAGGATTATGCTTTATCGGATTCCTCAGGCGTACTCGGTACTCACTTTTGGGCATCTTTTTACACAAAGCCGGTTTTACGTTGTCTGAGCTGTTTGCTGCTTACTCTCCTCCGCCAAGCCATGGGTAAAACGCTTCGGAGAAAACCATGACTCGGAGGGCTTTTGTGCCGCTAAGATTGGAAAAACTTACGTAGCCACTAGCGGCTAGCTGCGAGCTGCGAACTGCTCCTTCCCGTGCAAAATCACGGAAATCTTTTATTTTCAGAGTACCAACATAAAGTATCTAAGATAAAAAAGTAAACAAATTTAGAAAGATGTTAAAGTATCTATTCTATTTAAGAAAAATAGAAAATATATCGGTTCACTAGTTCTCCTGCGGAATTGATGTCTAAGGCCCTAGATTGGTTCACACCAGTTTAAACATATAGATTTTTTCATAACACAAAAAGAAGTCGATTATTGAAGTGAAACTTCTTTACGCGCGTCATGCAATTTCGAGGACCGGAGTAAAACCGACTCATGACCGAAACGAAAATGCGGGTACCCCCACCACCGATTAAAGTTCATTTGATCTAGTCAAAGTTTTGAAGTAACATATAAATGCTTCTTAGCTCATCTCGACAACTGGCGTTGGTGGTGTAATGGTCAGCGTAGTTGCCTTCCAAGCAGTTGATCCGAGTTCGATTCTCGGCCATCGCACATTATTTTTTTGTTTTTAACGCCTTTTTCATTCAATATCTTATTTTTTAGTAGGTCAGAACATTTTTTAAAAGAAAATAATATTGCAAAATAATAAAAACACTTATCTCACTGTGATAAAACATTACTCCGCTAGAGCGCGCTTTGCGTTATTGTGTTGGATTAAAATTATTATCTAATCCGTATATTATGATAATTGTATTACATTTATTTAATTAATTTATTTATTTTGATAATATGTAATAATTTACAGAAAAAAAAATTAAAACTATCTCCCTCTGATAAAATATCCGTTCGCTAGAGCGCACTACGCGATCTTGTGTGGGATTCTATTTCTGTACATTGTACATTATTTTTAAAAATATATTATATTTTGGGTGTGATGTAGGTAACATTATAAAACATAACAAGCTCTCATATTTTCAGAACCTACATAATATAATCAATTTATGCGGCTTTGCTTACAGTTGGTGCTCAGCGTGGTTGGCTTTCAATCAGTTAAGCGAGGTTCGATTCTCGGCTGTGGCATTTTTGAAGTGAAACCTTGTTGAGGTGGGGGAGCCGCTCACGAACGTTCTCTCTCTTCTCTTCTTTCCTCTCTCTCAGACACCAGCGAACTGCGCCACGCCAAGCATCAGCTGAAACTAGAAGTTTCACTTCTGTCTTGCGTAGGCTTGACACACCCACTTTTTTTTAACGGTCCATGTTTCAACCATGTTCTTACCACCGAATTTCCTTTTGCGAATCATAGATAATAAAAAACAAAGGAGATGGGCCATAAATGATTATTAGTGTTAAACCGTGCGCGCAAAATTGTCGCCAATATTGTTCACCCATATCTCCTACTGAAAGTCATACCTACGCACAGCGGCGCCTTGCCTGTTTCTGTTTCCGTTTTGTTTTTAAACGTTTTTTTCATATTTATATGCTATTGTGGAAAAGAGAGAGTAATTATTAATATACCTACATACCAAATGCATAACTTTTCAATGGCTCCGACCGCTTTGATACTACATGTGCAGATAGATGGCCTTGCGACAGTCGTCAGGTTTCCATGCCTTGATTTAAACACAAAATAGTTTGCTTCTGCAAACTATTCTGTCAATAACTATGACATCCGCACTGTAAAAAATCAAATTAAAAATTCACCTTAATTTGACTTGATTTTTTCTTCTAAGCAGCATTAAGTGGCGTATCATCCTCGTAGCTTAGAAATAAATATTGTAGCAATAACAAAGGGTGTGTGCCTCGGCTGGAAACAGATTAACGGGAGAGTAAACCTCTTAAGGGGCTTATCGCGACTCCGGTTTCATAAGGATTTTAATGAATTAAGCGTACCTTAGACTCGTGTACTTTCGCAGCAAGTGAGTATTAAAAATTTAAAGTATATCCCGACATAATGCTGATAGAATCATGCGCAAAGCTTTTAAAAGAGGGCTTTGTCCACAACAACGAAATCCTGTTTTTGGCTTTTAAACCTACTACCCAACTATCAATAAACTAGTGACCATATAAACAGGCGACCCTTTACCAGATTTTTTGTAGTAAAAGATTTTTTTAATCATCTTTTTTTTGTTGCTTATTTTTTGACACAATATAAGGCTAGGTTTTACAATCTTATGTACACTTAAATATCGGTATACCGAGAGAAAGTTTTTATTTAATTATTTTAATATATATATTTTTTGTCTTCATAAGTTTCTGTGCATTGTTTTTTACGTGCTTTTCGTCTACCACTCTAGGCACAAGTCTGTATTATGGTAGTTGAAATCTGTGTACAACTTGCTTTCGACAAATTTCGAAATTAATTGTACTATCGTGGTAATTCTACATGATAGTAGAAGTAAAATGGATAAATAACTTTTTCGAAATTCCGACTTTTTTTTCCGTAAAAAATATTTTTCCATAGAAGAATTTTTAATTTTCCCGTTCAAGAAATTCAACTTTTTTACCCAAAAACTACCTTAAAACGTTGGATTTGAGAAAAAATTATTACTGTGTTTTACTTGTACTATCATGTAGAATCACCTCCAAATTTAGCGCACTTTACCCCAGGACACCCTGCATAAGAGTAAAAATATTCTCATTTTTGAGTTGGTATATGAACAAACCATAATAATTTTGACAAAGATACATTTAAAATCATAACAGTTAGTCTTCAATCAAAATAATTTACGCCCTACACGCTTTAAAATCTTCACCGCATTCGCTTCTTGAAATCACAATAATAAATTTCACTGCTAATAAAATTGGTGAAAAAAACATCCCTTGACTCTTTTCGAATATCAAATATCAATCGACGGAATTTACGGATCACACGTAATACCCTTCAAGTAAATCAAATTGAAAATGGTTTTCAATTTAATATATCAACGAGAAAGATCGCTGGTACAAACATCACGTTGTACCTATATGTTGATATTTATCCTATTTTATTATTTGGCATGTTAAGTGCGATGTCTATATTAATGTTAAGCAAAAGGTTATGGATTTAATAGCCGGATGAATTCCGATGCAAGACAGGGTATTTCAATTACCTAAACTTAACATGATTTAATAACTTACTATTACTTAAGTGCACAAAACTCTGTACCGTCGTCTTCTGAATAAGAAATCATATTAATTATTAACCTCCCTTCGGGAACATTTAACATTATACACTTTTACAGTCCCTTAATCAATATTTCCTTAATGTCTTTGTTAACTTTGTAATGTTCATTTTATTGACAATTATTACTATGATGTCATAATAAACATTTTCAAAAAATATCACAGAAGTTGAACATTTGATTTAAAAGTTAATTTTAAATTCTGGCAAAGTTCTGTTAATATTCCATTATAAATCAGTTTGCTCACAGTACTTGTATAATATCAGAATTTTAATAGAACTTAAATATAAACTTTGAAATTTGACGAATTATTCAAGTTCTATAAAATAACTGATACATAATACAGTTGCTATAAAAATATATGAAAATTGCGTTATTAGTTTCGTCGCGCGCCTTAGTTAAATTAAGAGCGCCTTAGTTAAGTTAGTTAAAAAAATAGTCTAAATATAGTAATCAAAAGATATAAAAAGGAATAAAAATTTTAAATATTAGTCTAAAAATAGTAATTACAAGATATAAAAAGGAATAGAAAATTATTCTAAATATAGTAATCACAAGATATAAAAAGGAAAAAAAAATAGTCTAAATATAGTAATTACAAGATATAAAAAGGAATAAAAAATTAAAAAAATTAGTCTAAATATAGTAATTGCAAGATATAAAAAGAAATAAAAAATTAGTCTCAATATAGTAATTACAAGATATAAAAAAAGGAATAAAAAATTAGTCTAAATATAGTAATTACAAGATATAAAAAGGAATAAAAAATTATTTTAAATATAGTAATCACAAGATATAAAAAGGAAAAAAAATAATTATTCTAAATATAGAAATTACAAGATATAAAAAAAAAATAGTCTAAATATAGTAATTACAAGATATAAAAAGGAATAAAAAGTGGGTGTGTCAAGCCTACGCAAGACAGAAGTGAAACTTCTAGTTTCAGCTGATGCTTGGCGTGGCGCAGTTCGCTGGTGTCTGAGAGAGAGGAAAGAAGAGAAGAGAGAGAACGTTCGTGAGCGGCTCCCCCACCTCAACAAGGTTTCACTTCAAAAATGCCACAGCCGAGAATCGAACCTCGCTTAACTGATTGAAAGCCAACCACGCTGAGCACCAACTGTAAGCAAAGCCGCATAAATTGATTATATTATGTAGGTTCTGAAAATATGAGAGCTTGTTATGTTTTATAATGTTACCTACATCACACCCAAAATATAATATATTTTTAAAAATAATGTACAATGTACAGAAATAGAATCCCACACAAGATCGCGTAGTGCGCTCTAGCGAACGGATATTTTATCAGAGGGAGATAGTTTTAATTTTTTTTTCTGTAAATTATTACATATTATCAAAATAAATAAATTAATTAAATAAATGTAATACAATTATCATAATATACGGATTAGATAATAATTTTAATCCAACACAATAACGCAAAGCGCGCTCTAGCGGAGTAATGTTTTATCACAGTGAGATAAGTGTTTTTATTATTTTGCAATATTATTTTCTTTTAAAAAATGTTCTGACCTACTAAAAAATAAGATATTGAATGAAAAAGGCGTTAAAAACAAAAAAATAATGTGCAATGGCCGAGAATCGAACTCGGATCAACTGCTTGGAAGTCAACTATGCTGACCATTACACCACCAACGCCAGTTGTCGAGATGAGCTAAGAAGCATTTATATGTTACTTCAAAACTTTGACTAGATCAAATGAACTTTAATCGGTGGTGGGGGTACCCGCATTTTCGTTTCGGTCATGAGTCGGTTTTACTCCGGTCCTAGAAATTGCATGACGCGCGTAAAGAAGTTTCACTTCAAAAATAATTCTAAATATAGTAATCACAAGATATAAAAAGGAAAAAAATAAATAATTAGTCTAAATACAGTAATTACAATATATAAAAAGGAATAAAAAATTAAAAAATTAGTCTAAATATAGTAATTACAAGATATAAAAAGGAATAAAAGAAGAAAACATACAAAAAATTCAAAGTAGTGACGCTTTATACAAAAATTAATATTATATCGAGAAATAAAATAATCTATTTCATAAATAAAATTTATGAAGGTTTCGTAGTTTAGACGTGTAATAATTGTACCCGTAAACATGTTTTTTTAAATAATATCTCTAAAGCCTTAAAACCACTCGCAAAATATCCGCATAATATGCTTTGTGTGAGTGAAGCCCATAAAACACCCCGTGTATGTTTTTCATTATAAGCGTTTACCTTCGTATGACGATCTTTCATAAAATAACGTCGGCATAACATTCGTAATTCTTGAATAATGGGGCGACAGTAATTAACAGGTAGCGTCTACCAGGAGCACACAGGAAGAGTGAGGTACAGGTGTCATCTGAGATGTTTCCACGCATTTCCACGGAATAACTCCCGAATTCGGGCGTCTCATTCGCGTTCCTGACACCCTGATACCATCAAATATGGCGTGGCTCTGAAAAGCAAGTGACGCGCAAGGTACTGGGGGGAAGACACAGGGACAGAGCACGGAACCAAACCACAGAGGAAGGGTGTGAGGCTCAGATCTAGAGATGTGATGCTTTTGATAAACTTAAATAATTACTCGTAATGAAGTGAAATATTATTCAATTAAGCCCTGCTCTTGCTAATAAAACGGCTTTACTATAATTAACACAGTAGGCGAAACAACACCGTTCCCGGTTCTTATTTGTAAAACATCTGAAATGTAAATATTTCACTTTGTAATGACGGAAATGCTCGTGAAAAGGTGGAAGTTTAAGTTTGCAAGTTTATTGTTCCAAGAATACACTTATTTACTGATAATATCGCTCCTTTGAAGAGATCTTTGGGTTGACTTAGCAAGTAAAAGATAATAACAAAGTAGTTTTTGAAATATAAATATTGTAGAAATGCATTAACATCAAAGTTCTACCGTTCCGTTAATCACGTAAATGTCGTATTACTTATTTACGAACTTCTTTGTGATACTTCTATTTGAATGCTTGTATTGTACAGCGTTGAATATTTTTCAAACAAATTCTGTAAAAATAAAAATAGAGTTTTTAAAAGCTCCCCATTTAAAGCACTGACATCGGAATCAAAATGGCCGTCACGTTTGTTGAAACCACAATCTAAATTGCATTGAATGCCTTGTAATCAGTAGCCATAGTAGTTGGAAATTGTTGAAGAATATGCCGCGTAATGGGGGGTACGTTACCAGAATAATTGTGTTCAAATTGAACATTTCATGTTCTTAGTTCTCTTTCCAGCGAGGCACTTCGCACTCCAAAAGCCAATGACCAAAAACAATCAATAAATAAAACTAATATGTAAGTAATTTTTACAAATTTTGAATAACAAGATTTTACCTGCCATTTTGAGGAAAGTGAGATATTGAGATTCAAAACTTTAATAACGAATTAAATGCTATCGCTAGAAATTTATAAAAAAGTGGTTAAACACAAAATAAAAATGCATTTTTAAATGGAATTTAGCAAAACAACAAAGATATAATCTTGTTGTTTCAAAATTAGCTAAACTTAGAATTCCATCTGTTTTCTTCTTTTTTTTGATAAATGCCATATTTTTTTAAGGTAATTAATGTTCTCAAACTTCAAATAATTCAATTATGCAGAACGCTGCATATACACTATTTTATAAACGTCATTTTTCATTTATTTTCTCAGTTTGACGCAATTTGCAGATGGAACCTTGTTGTCCCAGGCGAATGAGCTCGAACACAATACAAGTGGAACAATGTTGCTTCAAACATATTTTATGTACGGCAGATAGAACTAAGTAAGATAAAACCAGTAAACTTTTCAAATGGAACCTTGATGTTCCAAAAATAAAAATATTTACTTTTTTAAAAGAACTTAGTTGCTCTTAAATTGCAGATAGATTAAATATATAAATAGTATTTAAATTAGATTTTTGTTGTATTTACTAAGGGCACGATGTTTTGCATGAGTTTTTTTTCATTTAAATCCATTTACCATTTTTATGAATGCATCGTGTGCACTGCATGCCAAATTTGTATAAGACATACGAAAATGACTTCTGAATAATCGTTTAAATAATAAATAATTTATTTGTAAGTAAAGGAAAACTATTTAATAGAGTGCTACTTTAACAAAGTTGGTAGTTAAATATATTTTTATACCTTTACGGGATAATCGAAATAATGAAACCAAACATAATTATATAAATATTAAAAAAAATATATTCGTATTAAAGAATTTTCGACAATACTGTGCATCAAATGATGAATGAATACGTATTTAATATTATACTATAGTTTGCATCTACTGCATATTTCCCACAATTATATAAATATATGGATTTTTAAATTCTGTTCCGTATGTTTTCCTATAGTCTTTTATGAGTGGTTTTTTATAGTTAGTTCTTCTTTTTGTCACCTGCAAAGTTAAGTGTGTCAAGTGTTCCAATTCAGAATGCAGGATTGTGGGCGGTGCGCGCGTGACTAGCGCGTCTCCATCACGTGACCACCGACAACGCGGGATAGCGTGAATGCGCTCGCAATTCAACTCGGATGCGCGTCAATTTCGTAATAATTATCTTAGGTCCTGCGCCTAAGTATAGGGCGGCACGGCGTCAATTAGTGCCAAGGACGGATGATCTTAACCTTTCGCGTGATTGAGATTAATAATAAGTTTCTGGGGGGTATGGTGTAAATCAAACACAATGTGAATCGGATTCTTAAAATAGACAAAAATATTCATGAAAATTTTTCTTTACTACGCATCGTTATTTATTTTCAACGTTTTCTGGTAAATTTATTAATTTATTTAAGTTTTTAATCCCTTGGGACTGGGAGGAGAGTGCAATTCCAGTCTGCTATTTCACATCATATGTATACTGGGTGTATCGGGATTCGGCACGTACCCGACAAACTTTAACCAGCTATTCCTTAGCACATTTGGAGTAAAAAATGTTATGGGCACTTTGCTGTCCGATAACATTTTTTTCCAAAAAAATTAAAATCCACACTCCGTCACTATCATTGACATTGTTTCTCGTGTTCAACAGCTGTTATTAGCAAGTGTGTCAAAAAGCGTCCTCGCTCTTTCATACACACTAAATAATAATAGTTAAACATGAGACGAATGGTGCCATGCCATTTCATTGTGATTGCAAAAGCGCGCCAATGTAGGTACGTACGTACATTATTCAACGAAACTCGAATAAAATATTGGCAGATGGGTTTTCAAACTTTGACAAAGGATAAAGCATTGTTGGCATGAGGTGAAATATGATTTTTTTTATTAAAAAAATTTTTACCGGACAGCCAAGTGCCTATAACATTTTTTACTCCAAATGTGCTAAGGAATAGCTGGTTAAAGTTTGTCGGGTACGTGCCGATACACCCTGTATACAATCAACTGCCATAGTACGGACATGTGTCTAGTGTGATAGTCGAAAAGCTTGTAAAAACTGTATACAAATATATTTTACGAATAAAGGAAAGAAAAAAAAAATCATTACATTTAAAGATTTATTATGTCTTCAATTAAGGCTCTCGACTAACAAGCTTTAGGTTCAAATCCCAGCGTGCACAAGAAAATTTTATTTGATTTATTTATTTTATATCACAATTGTCTAATTGAAAATAATAAAATATAAGATACTCTGAGTATCGCCCTGGTGTAAGGCTAGTTCGGTGACCAGGTCAGATTAGCCAGTTTCATCCCCATCTTCATCTTTCTCAGCTCCTTTCCCTTCCCAAAACCTTCAGCCTCACAATATACCCTCATTCGGGATGCCACAGTCTCGTTAGCTCCAAACGTTTGGAAGCAGTGGTGCAGTATCACATAAAACAGAGAAAATTAAAATAGTCGAATAATAATAGGTGGGTACCTAATAATAATATAACATTAAAAAAACATATTAATAGGTAAAATCAAAATTAAATTAAAAATCATTAATGACGGTCTCTTTTTTATTTATTTATTCTTGTTCAGGTCTTTATATTGTGTTCGTGGTGGGTTATTCACAGTAGGTACGTAGACACATTAATTATACAATTACACCCATCTTCGCACAGAAAACGTCACAATGGGACAGGCCAAGTACACCTAATTAATAATGATACGTATATATAGTTTAGATGTCATGGAATTTATTTTTTTGCGATCATTTATTAGTAAATTAAACAAACTATTTTAATAAATTATATAAATGAAAAGAAATTCTATGAAATCTAAACTATTTGTAAATATCTATGTAATCGTCAGTTTTTCAATGAGCATCCGGTTAAACACCCTAAAGCATTTCAGGTAATAATGTAATGTACAAGTCAAAATAATCTTTTCAAAAAAAGTATGTCCTGTTGTTTGATGGTTTTTAGAATAAATATATTTAGTTTGCAAGTTGAGCATTCTTAACCTTAGCATTTTTTTATAAAAACATTTACCTACTAAATACTACGAACTAAACACAAAAAAAATAAATAAAAATATATAAAAAATACTAAGTGATACATCTATAAAACCATGGAAATCTGAAAAAGTTACCATAGTAAGATAATATAAAACTATTTTAACTTAGAAACATATAAAAATTAAATATTATATTTAAGTAATGAAAAAAATTGAAAATACGTATGATAAATATTTTATAACATTATATTTCATCATTAGTTACTTACAAAAATTTACGGCTAATACTTTACAAAAAAAAAATTTAACCCATTAATCAAAAATTTTACAGGCGTTATTAGCAGTTGTACAATACATTTCTTGGAAATTGAAATAACTGTGAGACATTCATTTTCATCAAAAACATATTACTTCACAACATTCCAAAAAAAAAATACAAAGAGATTATTATTTGTAGTACGCATTTAAAGAGTGCGTGGAAAAGGTACGAAATATTTGTACGTTGTGCGAAATATTTCTTCATAAATGTGACAAAGGAATTCAAAATGCGTGTTTTATCAAATATTTAATTTGTGTGAAAAACTGTAGAAACCTTAACCTAGCTTTTGTACTTTTAATATACGCATTAAATTTTCTATTTTTGAAAATAAAGCCAAGCCAATTATTAAGTATTTTTATAAAGTATTATTACAAATAAGCGCAGATCCGTGACAAATCTAATGATATTCTGAATTCTTGATTTTAGGCAAATCAGTTCAATTTTTTAAATATTATACTATAGGCAGGTACTTTATTGCTTGTCTGAGTTCTTCCATTGAATAGAGAATAACGGTATTTTCTTTATTCATTGGAATCTTCACACAACTGATTCCAAATTTGAAAATGACACTTAAATTCAATGCATATTTTATGAAACAGATTTCACGCAGGACTAACAAACTAAAACATAACACAGACAAACGAAACTAGTACTTCTGATTATGTTTAAGATTATACTTCCCGGTTTCGTCAGAGATTTGAAAAATATGATACAACATTTCGTCACTAGGTCCTATTTTTTTACTATAATATGTAAAAAAAGGTGTTCAAAAAGTCAGATGAACAGCAGTTCAAATTTGACCACACCGGATCACAGCAAACATTAGATTTTACTGATTCATTCTGTTTCTGTTTCATTGTTAAGTTGAACATATTGAGAAGCACAAAGTTGGATCAAATTCAATTTATTTCGATAAATTGACCATTGATTATCAAAGATTAGACCATAAACAATACACCAAATTCATTCGCTTATGATAACCAAAAAGGTTCACAATCATTTAAAAAATATATTAAATCAAAGGAGAAATGCTAGAGATAAAATAATAGAGGCAATCAACCCAGAATGTGAATTAGCATTATTTTTTTTTGTTTTATTGAAAATTTCTTAGATTTTGGTATTTAGAAATGTTACGCATTTTTTGTTTTCTCTTTCAGAGTATAACAAATTAATTGAATCACTTCACTTTAACATTTTTACCACCACTTTAACAATATTACGTAAGTCTAGACTAAGTTCCATTATTAATCTCAGTACTCTATACACTTTTATCCTACTTTCTCGTAAAATGCATTTGTAGGAATCCGGATACATAATTTATTACCCAATTAATATTTCGCTAACTTAATTGAATTTTCTGATTGAATTTCCAGCAGTCCAAAGTCGGGTCCGGCGATATCGATCATTGCAGAAGCCAGTGGGGCCAAGCGGGGTCAGGGGTGGGCGGGGAGGGTAGTTCGAGCCGCAGTCAATAAGTGTTGTACTCAGTTAAAATCCGTGGCTTGCAATAGAAATATATGTCCCATAAATTATTATACCGAGTGTTGCGGGGATACAGACCGCCTCCCTTCGCTTTGGGACAGAGGTGGTTAACATTTTTTGAAAAAAAAATTGCAGATTTAAATTACTGTGTTTAATTTTTTTTCAGAATACGAGGACAGAGTAGTGCGTAGGAGATTGTTATAAGATTGAAGATTTAACGCCACAGAATATATTTTTTTCAATTTGTCCGTACGATAATGTTTTCAGAAAAACGCTTCAACACTTGTTTCGTCACATTTTAAGTATGTAAGAATACTAAGAATCAGACAAATGACAGGCCAAGATGCCAAACAAAACATCTGTAACCAACTGCATGCATTTTTCTATTTTATGAGCTATAAAACTATAGGAATCCCAATTATTTAGTTAATTTATGTATTTTTGCAGGAATACGTATAATACTAAAATGATATGTCAAGTATTCAAGCTAATACAAGGAGGATAGTAATTTTGGATACTACCTACTCCCGCACTTGGCTGCGGGATAGTAAATCAAAGTAATATATATTTTTTAAGTTATTCATTTTATGGTTTCGAAACCAATGTGACAAAAGCAATGTTTCGAACTACAACATGCAGGGTTAAAACTGCCACCCTCCAAAAAGAGAAGTCACCAGAAGACGAAGAATTCAAACAGATAACAAAAAAGAATAGCAGTTTACATTGACTTATTGATCTCTATTGTCGTTATTTCTGTAAATTGAAATATATTGAAATGACAATTAATTTTACTATATTTATTATTATATTAAAATTGAGAAGTGTCATGCACCACTTCAATTTCCATCTAAATGAGACAGTACCTACCCAGTCCAGACACTACCTTACTTTCTTGGTTGTAACGGAACGCGTGCCCCGGTTTGCGTGCCCCCGCGCGCTCAGTAAGGGGTTGCCACGGACCGCTTAACTCGTAAATTAAATTGTAAACGCCGGCGACCATATGGAGCATGGAGCATGGAGTCTATGCGAAACGGTGAGTGGGACGGGCATAAAGTGCGCCCGGAGCCGGAATGGAGAGGAACGGGCTTTACGTTGTATCGAGTGTCGGATAGAGTGAAAGTTATTGCGGGAAAAATTAGTTGCTTTTAATGGTTGCAGCTCCTTCAAGCGCTCGTATCTATGTTACTCCGTCATTCTGGGTTTTATTTCTGTAATATTATGGATTACACCGTTATTTGCCAGAGAAACCCGATTTAGGTCGATGATATTTAACTCATTATTGAATCGTAGCTCCGCCAATGTTATTCCTTCGTCCATTATATCAGTTTCTATTAATAGTAGGTTTATATCTCTGTCATTCAGAGTTTTATTTTTATAATATTTTCTTTTACAATAGTAAAGTTATAAATAACATAAAATAACACAAAATGCCGACGATGTTCTGCTAGTAAGTGAGTTACAGCAAACCTCCTAGATCACAAGGCCGGGACACTCATTCAAAGCAGCCTCCTAACTTGTATGGGATTTTACAAAAATTTTCGTTTGATATTTAAAATTAAATATTATTACAAAATTTATTATTATTTAATAAAACATCTTAAAAATTTTCAGTTAATTTAAAAAAATACATAAAATACATTTTTTGGAGGTTCCCATACAAGTTAGAAGGCTGATTTGATTCAGTGTCCCGGCCTCGTGATCTAGGAAGTTTTGGGTGGAGCCCCTACGTTTGTATTTATGTTACTCGGTTATTCATTGTTTTACGAATTACACTAGTATTTTTTGAATAACCTGCAATTTTCCTATGATATTAAATTTGACTCATTATTGAGTTGTTACTGATGTAACGCTCATTATTTTATTCTTGTGAAAATATGTTTAACGCTGGTATTCTTCTAACTTATCTCAAATATACTGATGATATTGTTTTCATTAGTGAGTTGAAGCTCCAAAAATTCAGTTTTTATTTGTATTACAATGATTGACCTACTTTTGATCCGCTGATGATATTGTACTCTTAATGAATTGCTTTCAATGATCTATAGCTACTTCAGTGCTTGTATTAATGCTAAATTCTCAGTCATTTGCGTTTTATTTGCAACCTCCGATATTTTGGTAATATGGTTTTTTTTTTTTTTTTACAGTATTACCGCACAAGAGTCCCAACTGCTCCCGTCTGGAGCCAGTGAGACTATGGCATCCCCAATTGGGGTATGATGTGAGGCTGAGGGTATTGGGGAGGGGAGGGAGATGGGGAAGAGGAAGGTGGGGAAGTACCTGGCTATTCAGATCTGGTCACCAAACACGGCTAAAGCCATTTCAAGCAACGTTTCAATTCTGAATGGTGGTCTTACACCAGGGCGATACTGAGAGTATCTTCCACTCTGGAACGTGCCGCAAATATACTATATATTATTTTTAATTAATTAATTGTGAAATAACACAAATTAATCAAATAAAATTTATTTGCGCACGCCGGGTTCGAACCCGCGACCTTCGGATCTGTAGTCAAAAGCGTATACCACTAGACCACGCCGGCCGTCAATAGGACAACGATGAATACCTGTCAACACTGAATGAATTTAAAGTAACTAACGTCGAGTGGACGGTAGGTAATAATTTCCTTAAAACTAGGGTTATGTGCCAGCGTCACAATTTTTTTTTTTTAAATGTTAACCAATATGTAATTTAAATTAGATAAAGAAAACCAATCGCAACAATTTGTAAAGGCCGCCTTTAGGAAACTTACGATTATTCCCTAAAAACAAGTGGATTCCTCAACCTCTCTGAGCAAGTTCGATGTAAAAGAATCATTCTCCAGCGATTTGGTTGAAAGCCCGGAGGAGCCCCGACATTACGTGACGTCAAATTGTAAATAAATATTCCTTCTGCTTGATATTTTTGTCAAGCCCCCATTGATATTGCTGTAAACACGGAGCGATTTTAATTGCATACCTACATACAATCTACGTGTCGAGGAACAGAATGCAATCGTTCACGGAACGGGGGAAGCTCGGGAAATAAAACAATATTATCCAATGTCGGCATGCAACAAAATTCGTGTCATTTCCCTACAAATGATGATTGGCAGCAAATCGTGCGCGTGGCGTCGTGGGTAGCACGCATCGCCCGCCGCGGCCGCGTGGCATTCTGCTCCACGTGTGAACGACTAGTGGCAACTTACACTTGATTAATTCGTCAAATTAAGTTGGCCGAGTGGCGTGCGGCCTGCGACCCGCGCCACTCCGCGACACGATACATTTGTCGTGGAGGAGACTAAACTTGCGCCGTTATCACGGAAAGCGAGATTACGGAAGGAAGAATCATAATTACCGCTAATCACGAATTTGTTGAAAAAGTGAGTCAAGTTGTGGTTAACTGTTGAAGGCATATTCAATTTGTGTACCCACCGCTTGAACTTTCAGATAACATTATTTGTTTTAGGCACGTCGCTTTAATCAATAAAAACTAAGAACGACAAGTATTTTGTAACTTTTAGATTCAAAAGAAGTTGATTGTGTTTTGGAAAGAAGTTTATACCAATCGCTGTTTGACTTTTGGGCTCTTAGGCCGTGTTAAGCTTCCACCTCACACTAATCACGTCTGCTCTGATGATGGAGACTTAAAAACCTATTTGAAACGTTGGCCAAACGTAACTTAATAGTGCAAAAGTCCAAATAGCACTATTCTTTTGGCGGTGAGATGTTCAAATAGTATAAAGCTAATTCTTAAATGTTTTTTATGGAATTTTATTTGTGGTTATTCAATTGTCATTACTTGTTAGTCTTTTAGTTAAAATAGTCTGTGCGAAAACTGGCGATCGGTTTGATAGATTCCCCTCTTGATTGCACTATTTAGAGCGCAGGTGTCAAGTAGGCATACTGTCTTAGTTTTACCAGAATTACAATGGAAGGTGCTCAGGGGAACCAGCGTCATTTTATCCCTTCGGCACCGGTGCAGAGTCAAGAAACGTGCCAATCGCGCGCCCACGAAATATACACGGTTGTCATTTGTCACACGAGAACACGGATTGCTTCTATGACTCGTTCTTGAGTTTAACAAGTCGGCCGTGGGACAATTTTCCATGTTCACTCCTTTCTCTCATCAAAAATTCTTTCCACACAGCATTCCCAAAAATGACACAGGTACAGAGGAAAATTATTTACCTCGGGGTCTGTTATATTGAGTTAATGTTAAATAAATATCATATAACGTAACACGGCGGGAGAGGATGACGGGGCGTCCAGCGGCGTGTCACGTGCCGCGCCATGCGGCAAGGTAAATAGGAAATATTTATTACCGATAACACTTCCGGAATAGACTGCGATGGGAAATCCACGTGTAATGTGCACCCGCCCAAAGGCCCACCGAAATGCTGACAATTATAGCCGCATTTATTTACAACGCACAATAAATGTTTTTTAAATAAATTGTGTTGAAACAAATTTTCATCGGGTAAATAGAAGTTTCCAATTGGTGACAACGATTAATCTGCTTGAAATGGAGTGAATGGATGAAGAACCTTAAACGGTGGAATAGACCATGCAAGAAGAACGACAATGAAACAGCCATGTTCTCGAGATGTCCACCATGAAGATGAACATACAATGTTCATAGAAATGATTAATTACAAGAAATTAAAAACTTCAATCAACATTACATTGTTTAGTCAATACTAGGTTCACTCTGTAACGGACATCTTCATGCAGATGGAAAATAATAAAGTACAACTAACCAATCCATGTCAATTGAATTCCATCATAAACTAAAAGTATAAAAATACTACTATCTAAATTTATAATTATTGAAGATAATATTAAGGAAAATAAAAAAGAAAATCTGAAACAGAAAAAAATACAGTCACATCTAGGACTCGAACACAAAACCCTTGCCTTGCCGGGTCACCGCTCTACCACCTGAGCTAATGGGACCCTATCTTCTTCGGTCATATTTAACATCACACTTCGAATAAGAACTACCAACATTGTCTTCATTTTTCTCATCGCACATTTATATTGGCAACTAATGCATATTTTTCAAGTCAATAGATCTCGCACATTAAAATTAAAATCATGTATGTTTATCTAAAGACACTGTGTAGTTTGCATTTAGTTCGGGTTGAATCTTGCGATCATACATAAAGATAAATGCCAATAAAAATGTGAAGTGAGAAAAATGAAGACAATGTTGGTAGTTCTTATTCGAAGTATGATACAGTTAAATATCAGCGAAGGAGATAGGGTCCCATTAGCTCAGTTGGTAGAGCGGTGCCCCGGCAAGGCAAGAGTCCTGGGTTCGAGTTCTAGATGTGAAAGTAACTTTTTCTAATTTTTCTGTTTTAGATTTTCGTTTGGGAATCGCTAATATTGTCTACAATAATTAAATATTAAAATTTGAGGTTTTACTAATTTACTAATTGAAGTTATTCTAAAAAATAAATAATATAAATTTTCAGTCGAATTAAAAGTATATTGAATATCAATTTTCTTATTTGTCTTTATAGTATAGAAATTCTAACAGTCATTTTTATGATAAACAAAAAAATTGGTAAAAAAAAAATTTAAAGTCATTTTTAAAGTGGCGCTTTCCGATCACAGCCAAATCTGACGATAATACTAAGTTACTTATCTGAGTAATGAGGTAAATAAATAATCGGCGACTACCTTTTCTACTTGCAATATAAAATCTACATGACAGAGCCATTCATGTTATTTATCTGACCAAGACTCGTAAAATTGGTCACTTTGGTGAATTATTTGCCCTTTGTTAGTTTAATCACGAAATGATTGAATAATTTGCCATTTATTGCAATTGCCCGCCAATCCGCCGTATTCGCTTCATGCGCGCGCGTGCACGTCCGACCTGCACGCCATGCTATCGGCGCGCGTGCATCTCGTCAATTTGTCACATGTATTAAGGTAACTGACACAACACTGACATCTGTTCCGATGTCTGATAAGCCACTGAATGCTAAAAGGGTGCCTGCTATGCGGCGATTTTAAAATGTTTCGAATCAGCGTTCACGCTTGCGAGGTGTGATAATTGCATAAGGCCAGGTATTAAATCAAAGGCACGTCAGGGCAATTAAATCATCGTAATCCAACACTAACTCCAATCACTGTTCAAATATTATTTTTCTGTAAACACTCGAAAATAAAATAACATGTATAGAGATAAAGTTGACTGATGATGATGATGATGATAAGATGACAGATCGGTGGCTGAGTTGACATCGCGTTTGGGTAGTGTATTCAACTCCTCAGCTGGCTAAGTCCTCCATCATAATACAAGCAAATTTTCCGCTTACTGTGGTGGTAGTAGGAGATTTTCAAATATTGTTAGGTTATTCGTAACCTGTAAATGTTTTTCTTTCTTTTTTATTAAAAAAAATCATTATAGGTAGCAAATAATCTTGTGATTAAAATAAACAATGGCTTTATGTCAAAGGATTATAAAAGAAAAAAAAATAATGAATACAAAACCAGAAAAAAATATCCAAGGCAAAATCAAGCGCTCAACATTTCGTGTACCGGGCCGTACAAATGTACATGAAATTGCATTGAAAATCAATGAAATAAATAATAGTCTAATGATTTTTAAAAATACTTTATGTTAGAGATAAACGTACATATTTTGTATGTACGAGCAGGTAGGTGATATATCTGATATATTTTTATTATCAGAACACACCTTGGTGTAATATAACTTTTAAAACTAAAAATTCTGATTATTGTTTTTTTTAATGATAAACTAACATTTATAAGACAAGGTTTTATGCATAGCATAAAGGATAACAAATAATTATAAGCAATAATTAGTCATCCGAAATACCATTGATTGAAGTACTAGTACATATTGAATCATTTGGCGGGTTGGAAATGAGCCGACATAACTCAGTGGATTTATTTATTTATTTATTTATTTATTTTTCATGTTCTCCGTAAAACGGTTATTCACCAATACATTATGGAGCAGATACAGAGCACCTGACCGGACATCAGAAGGCACGGGTTCAATTCCCGTTGGCGGCATTTATTTTTATTCGGGAGATATTTTCAATTTGTATTAGTATTTCGGATGACTAATTATTGCTTATAATTATTTGTTAAAAATTCTGAATTCATTAAAACTTCTAACCCTTTCAGACCGTGTGAAAATTGAAAATTGCTTCGATTCAGATTATTTTCCACCTTTTTGCGAATGTCTAACATTTTGAGACTTACCAAGAAGTATTAAATGGCAGGAATATGATTTGTGACGTGTGATTTTTGAGTTCTCCGGAAGGATTTTTTAGTTTGAAGAAAGCGGAGCACTTTAGCAAAAATGGTCACGGGGAGATCGGAGAAGTAGCCTTTAATGCTAATTTATTCATACTTATTTGAAACTTTATACAATCTAACATAAATAATTTATACGGTTTACATAGAATGCAAACAATTTAACTACTAGATTATGTAGGTTTAATAATTTCAACATAAATAACGATTAAATGATTGATTTTTTTGTTACATTAAAATAAGATAACTATGGCTTAAAGTACTTAAGTTTTTGTTTCCGGGTTAATCAATATTAATTTAAGCAAAACTTTTTCGAAATTCATACTGAAAATTTGAGTTATTGGATTATTAAGTTGAAAATATTAGCGGTTTAATGTTTTAAAAATATGATATTTACTTTTCAAGGGGTTTACATATAATATGAAAAGGGAGTCATTGGGTATCCGCTTCTGTTTTCTAGCACGGTTCAAGAGCATGCTTATCTATAACACAATTAAGCACCCAATGTTATTTAAATGCGTTTTTAGGAGAGTGTGGAAACATTTTCGATAAGATTACATATGTCGGGTCAATTAAATATGCACATGTGTGCTAAAACCATGTATGATCGTGTGAGGAATGAGGAGATCTGCTAATAGTGCAAGGCGGATGTAAGCGTAAGGAGTAAGATTAAGTAAGGGACGCTTAGATGGTTTGGGCATATAGAGCGAATGAGCGACGAAAGGAGTGTAAGGAGGATATATGATGCAAATGCGAATGGTATCCGAAGTCGGGAACGCCCGAGGCAGGCATGGCACGATCAAGTGAATCAGATACTCGAGTCGGGCCATGTCAAGAGTCAGAATAATAGAAGAGTATCTATGATACGATGTATGAATGTGAATGAGGCAAGGAGTGTGTGACAAGACAAAGTTGTTGGCGGTCCGTCTTCTCTGCCTACCCCTGTGAGGAAACGGCGTGATGGTTAGTTAGTTAGTTAGTAAAACAAGATAAAATGAACTTGGCAAATGGTCTTTGTTACAATTATTTCAGAGTAGTAAAAAATTGACTGTTGAGCGGTAACTAAATTATATACTCCGAGTTCTAGTATATAATTTAGATATAATAAATCTAGTATATAATAAAGATGTACGGCCGCACATCTGTTAAAAATTGTCCGCACACTTGTTTTCATTTTCCGCACACATCTCAAATAAAGAAAAGTTTCACCTCACTCAAGTATACACAATAAACACCGATCTTTAAATATTATCCCTTGTTTGGAGGTTTTGGTTTTATTATATTCATGTTTTAATTGTTTTGCTTGTATATGATAAATATAAACTAGATTTACTATCTCTTTTTTCTGTGACCTTTTCAGTATAGTGTAGCTAAGAAACAATGCAGATCCTTCCGAGGCGGTGAAGGCCACGTGAATATATCCTTGCCATTGCGGTGCAAAGCGATGAGCGTCGAGAGAAAGTCCGGCTAGAGAGATCAAAAGGTCTCCCTCACCCAATCTCTTCTCATCCGACCCACCACGCATTAGGTGGGTAAACGCATCCGCGGCCAAGACCTAGACAAACCTCACCCCATAAACCCGAGCACCCCTGCTAAGACACCAAACGCAGCGAACCACTTGGGGTGACTTATGGCAGGGGTGTTGGTTATCCAATAACTGGTTCCCAGGGCGGCGGTTCCCAAATCTGCCTCCCAAATACTGTCATATAATATACAGGGTGTTAAGGAACTTAAAATGTTTTTATTTTTTTTTGTACAAAAACCCAGAAAATCAGTAGGAATTGGACAGCTAGGGTCAATGTGAGGGGTTGGGTGGTTATTCGACTGAGTGACCAGTGTCGACACGTGGAAGTTTTTAAAAAAAAATAATTTTAATAAAACAATGTGGAAAATTTTCGTAAAAAACCAAAATAAGTCAACGGAGAACAAAATTTAATTATTTTTTTCTTATTTCGGGAATGACTGATTTTTCCTTTTCTCCATAAATATCATTTTCTCCATAATCACATTTTCTCTATAAATATCATATGCATGTATAATATATTTAAACCTTTCGGAAGAAATTATCTAAATGTTACTGAAAACCATATCGAAATTCGTGGCGTTTCAACGCGTTGTTTAGAAGAACGCACACTAACAGCTAGACGCGGATTTGCGAAAAAATTGTATACAATTTAGAGAAGACATGAACTTTTTAATATATTTATAACATGAAGAATTGCGTAATAAAGAGTTGAAATAATAAAGAGCCCATATGAAAGTGTGAAAGAGCAAAGAATCGTGAATAGATGTTAAGAACATGAGAAAATAACATGGCAAATCGAGATTCTGTTTAAGTAAAACCATATTGAAATACCAAAGTGTATGTATAAACTTTTTTATATAAAAACTGTAACTAACTTAAGATATATAAGATACACAGTAAATATTTATCGGTAGATAAAGTTTATTTCAAGTTGAAAAGTTATCTAAATGAGAAAATTGTGTAATCAATAAGCAGCTTTTATGACCGTGTATAATAAAAATAATAGAGAAGTTAATAACATAATATATATTTACATTTAAGCAAAACAGTGAGATTCTGTACTTATTACAATATTGCAAAGACAAAAAATATATTTTTATATCTTTATTATATATCTTTATTATAAAAAAATAACATAAATATGAGGTACATAGTATATGCTTAAGGGTAGGTATGTAATAGGTAAATAATATTTTAATATCATATCACCGCCAATGGAATAATTTAGCTGGTAAAATGAGCCTAATGAAAGCTTTTGACTGATTGTATTGAACACTGGCAGAAGTAGCTGATTTGGCGTTTACCCTGTCGCGCGCAAAAATAGCTGGAGGGGAGGGTATTCAGCGGGACAATTTGTAAAATAAAAACCGCTTCGTTCAGAGTTCCGTCTATTGGCGGTCCGTTAATTGCTCTATTGTGTAAAGGTGTCAATTTGTTACACAGGTCCCAGCCCCCATATTCTCTCTTAATGGACGCGTTGGCGAAACGTGTTCCAGAAAATTCCAGAAGGATAATGTAACGAAATCAATCCGAGTTGAAACTCAACATTCAAAATGTTTTCATTTGGCGAATCTGGGCGGGTGAAACGGTTTCTGTACCTCCTGTTTCGTTCATTTTAAAGTGGTTTCGAAGTAAATTTAGAAACAAAAAGCATTCAATATTGAGGTAGCCATTAGAAGTCATTTTCTTTGCGTTTTTTCATATAATTATATTCACCTTATTGTTCGGAAATACGGAATAATTTTTCCTGAAATTAAACTTTGAACCCTAAGATGTGTTGGTTTGTTGCAAATTCTAAAAAAATATTTTTTTAACTAGATAATCTAACGAAGAGCATCTTTGTATTAACCAAATTTCATCGGAAGAGTTGCATTTTCGATTAATTGCGATTTAATGCTGAAATCTTCAATAGAATCATAAATACCGCAATATTTTAGTATGTTTAATTTTGTCGTTAATGTGATAGCAGTTAATGCAAATCTTAGTAGTAACATTAAGATGAAAGGTTTTTAAATTTTAATGAATGGTTGTAACTAATTCTAAAATACATTTAAGCTCATAATAATGAAGTACTCAATGGCAATTATAATAAATCCATGTCAGTTAAATGTGTTGCGTATGGTGATGGCTGCTTTATATAATATAACTTAGCGCAGGTCGGTTGCCTTTAATTAATGACTTCCTAATGGGATTACATTATTATATCTTTTTGCTATGTTTCCGCTTAGCGATGTATGCCTAACTAACGTCAAATGAAATAATACCACAAGTAAGATTTAATAGATTACCATTCTTTTATTTTTTTAAATAAATTTGTTTTCTTTCGATATTTATATTTTCAAAAAAAATGTAGGACTACTACAAGATTAAAAAAGCCTCAGATCACATTTGGCAAATACAGGATGCAAAATAATGTAAGTGCTTTATCTATTTTCCATTCGGTCAAACGATTATTAAAAGCATCTTCCGGTTGAAAAAAGCTTTGATCTTATTATATACCATAAAAAGGCACAATTTTGATCATTTACTGACTGAAATTTTGTCTACAGAGCCGATAAATGTTTTTAGATTTCTGTTTTCATTTCGCTTAAAGCGGCGAAACGGAAGCAATTAATGCAAACAAAGCTAAAAACCCTGGCAAAGAGGAAAAACGTTACGCGAAATGCGTGTTGAAAATTTTGCGGAGTCATGTGAATTCTAACAAGTGCATGATAAATAATGGCATTCCATGGATTCTTTTGAAGTAAGATGTCAAGCTGTATCCACCATTAATTATGGTAAATAATTGACCCTCCTTCTTTAAATTTCTTAATTATTAAGCATATTTACATCACCCCAGTAATGCGGTATTTATAGTGTGTAGCATTGGTATTGTTACATAAGGTGTTTACACGTTTAGATAGAATGTTTCACACTTAAACATCAAAAATACTAGAAGTGAAGAGTTAAATATTTTTTTAGAAATGTGCACAGAATATGCATAAATGAAGTTTATTCATAAAAATTAAAAAAAAGTATTACAATGCACTTTGAAAAAAATGCGATGAATAATATTTACTAGTAATAAACACCTTACAAAATTAATAAGATTATTTATTTATGTTGTACACGAAGGTAATATAAAACCTATTTACTGTTTTAAAGTTGAATTTTTAGAAAACAATTTTATTTTATTTTTTAGTAGTAACAAAACTAAAATTAAAAACAAAGTTCTATGATTAAGCATGAACATAATAAGTTAGTTAAATAGCACCTTCGTGTATTAAAATGGTAACTTTTAATTCCGAAATTTTATTTTATTGCCCTAGAGAATGTACGTTTACACCCAAAACTAATATCTGATTTCATCTAAAATAATGTAAAAAAAATAAAATTACTTTTCGTTAATATCACAGTAATCAAAAATTTAACTGAACTATATTATTTTGTGTGGGTACTACCAAAACTTACAACCGTTCAAAATAAAACATTTTGAACTTATGTGGATATAGCATACATTGAATAACATTTCAATGATTGTACTGCGTGAATTTGAAGGGTCCAACAATCAGCTGATATCATGTAGATATTGCCTCTGCAAAAGATACAAAAGAATTGAATTCTGAAGACACGGAAAAGTAACATGGATCCCTCCCAATAAGGGTAAGTTCACATTGACAATGCGCATTCATATTAGACAGTGCACCGGACATGTTTATGCGGCCCAATAGTGACGCAGGCATGAATAAATCAGTCTGCGCCTTGTTTGCAAAAAGTGGCTGTCGGGGGATAAACATTTTATATTTTATTTCCCACAATGCACTTGAATTTTCATTGAAGTGTCGTGCATCACGTGTAAAGTATGCAATAGTGCAGCGTGCAGCGTGGAGAATGAATTTTATTTGGGATTCGAATTACTTTGAAGAATCATCATGTTACTGAAATAATAACTATGCAGTTTAACCAATTTATTACGCGATATTTATAGAAAATAATTTATTATAAAAAAGTTTAAAACTGTCAACCAACCAATTTATGAAAATTTTTTAGCACGCAAGTGTATTTGTGAAATTAAAATATAGTGCAAAATAACTGTTGTATTAAAGGTATAAGTGATTCAAATGTTATTTAGAATCTATGAGAAAATGAAATATTTTGTATACACCACTTTTAATTAATAATAATCTACATGTTTCAAAGCCAATGGCTTTTTCATCGGGATAATGAAAAAAAAGTTATGTAGAATACACAATTGGTCCACTAAACCTAACAAACAAGAAAAAATTTCAATTTACTTTTCTCGGGGTGTGCGTTATTTTCACACTTATCTTATTTTGACGAAAGACACAGATAATTAGTGTGCAAAAGACTTTGATCAGTTTTGATATAATATAATTTGTCGTGATGATAGCCAACCTCCAATAAGAGAGGACATAAGTAGACGTTGATCAGAGTAAAAAGAAACTGTATGCATGTATTTGAAGCTTTTCTAGGAACTCATTCGAAAACAAAACGCGAGCGAATGTTAGTTCCAAGTTGACTTGACGCTTTTTGGAGCAGCAAACCATGAAGTGATTACGTGGATGGGTGACCGCCGTGGAATGCATTTAGAACAACAAATCTAACCGTGTCTATTGTCCGGTTTCCAGTACTGTCTGAAGTAGAAGAGCTTTGGGTTTTGTTGTATAGTACCGATTTATAACGCATTTCCCTTAAACACATTGAATTATGAAATTATCTCGATAGAGAAAAATTGCAAAGTAAACTCGAAAAGTTATTAAAAACACATCTGGTTTTGTCATTTAACATATTATAGGTATGAATCAAATCAAAGTGCTTGATTAAATGCTAATTAAGACAATTATTTTCTCTATTTAAAAAAAGTCATGGTTTATTAAATATATTCCCTTACGCCTATTAATTATATTAATTGTATTCGTTTTCTTTGATATTGGGAACACACTTGGGAACTTTTATGCTAAAATCGCAGATACTTTTAATATTCCTCTTGTAAAGTATAAAGCTGCACTAATAACACATTTTAACGCCACTTATTTTAATGAGGTTACTACATAAAAGGCTATTGTCATTGCTTCTTTCTTTACTGTTATTTTATTTGTGATGTTTTAACTTAATTTAATTCTTTAATTTTTCTCATAAAAATTTAATACTGCACTATGTATATGTAAAAAAAAATAATAATAACCTTATATGTAAATGGCACTGGTGCCGTAAATTCTAAATAAACAAATAAATAGATTTTAGCGCGGTCCTTCTAAAATTCGTATTTAAGCATCTCCCTTTCAAGCAACTTCTTCTTCTATTTCAACGCTTACTACGAAGCCTTCATGTTGAACGACAGTGACAGAATGCACGACTCTTAAATGTACCCCTCGCACCTTTTAATGTAAACAAATCTTGCTTTATGACAGATTCACTTGTTAACGAGTTTCAGAAAAACATTTTGGTACACAAAATTTGTTTTTTTAGTGAAATTACCGCGCAAAAGTCCCAGCTTCACAGAGCTAGTAGGACTGGGGCAACTCCGATTTTGGGGATGTTGTGTGGCCAAACGAAATGGAGAGAGAAAGGATGTTGGAAGGAGAAAGTTGATTATTCAGACTCTAGTCACTAGACCAGACATTCCAAAAGTGCTCTATAATGACCCCCATGGGTCTCCTTCGATCCGCAGGGGATCTTTGACAGTGAAAAAAATACTGGGGGGTGCACGAAATTTAAATGGGGGTCCGCTCACGTGGGTGAGTGGTCATCACGAAGACCAAATTTAGGCATGCAATCAACAAAATTTTGGCATCCCGTATATGTATTAATCAAAGACAATTAACTAAACACATCAATTAAGCTATTACCTACGCAGATACTGACGTAATTCTTTATTATAATAGATATATACCTTTCATAAATATCTTTTATAATTATTATAGAGACTGTCTTTTGGTAACACTCTCAAAGCCACATTTTTTGGAAATGTAACTTTTCCGTCATTTCAAATAGAACAGTTTTCAAAATACATATTCATAAGTTATTTTCATTTTTTTGTTGTTGTTGCATTTAATATAATTTTACTAGATTTGCGTTCTGACATATATTTTTATTTGAAAATATTCCACTCTAAAGTAAATCCTATCAAAAAAAAAAAAAAAAAAATTAAAAAAAATAAAAAAATTAATAAAAAAATGTGTTACCTTTAAAAACACGTTCAAGTTGATGGATTTGTAAATCAATATTTGGAAAGCAAGGGGTCTACCCAAATTAGAAAAATTTGGCACGTGGTCTACGGGATAAAAATATTTGGGACCTCTACACTAAACACTATTGATATTTTAAGCAATTTTTCGATTTTGAATAAAAGTTTGTCAAAAGGGCCAAAACGAGAAAATCTT